>NW_017259428.1:524222-529244 GCF_001594045.1 Atta colombica
TATATATATATATGTATATATATATATGTGTATGTGTGTGTATATAACATGTACATATGCATGTAATAATTACATTAGATTCTTAAAACAGGCTTCTTCAACAAATACATCATTCACACTCAAACGAATTTTGGCCTTCCATTTTTCAGACATAGTGTAATAAATATCATTTGACTAAATACTTAATAAAAGCACTTAAAAGATTTGTCAATATCATTGCATTAAATAGATGGCCAAAATTGCTCAGAACATAATTACATATTTCCAAAATTTTATTCTCACCATACATAAAAATAGCTCTTGATATCATTCCATTATATGTATAATGATTATACATAGCGATATGTAATCGCTATGTATAATCATTTCCTCTTTTTAATATCTTGTTCCCTTTACGTTTTACATCAATCTTTATTATATTTACAAATTCGTCTGTATTATCGTGAAATTTTATATACAAGATATATATACCTCATTATAATTATTATTAAAACTATCTTCCATTTCCACGCAATACCGTTTATGTATATACGAATGTATATAATAAATGAACGAAAAATGTTAATACATTTTACAACATTAAATACGCATTTACATAAAATTAACGATCCTGTACAAAATAAAGTTATGCAATCTAAATTGGAATTTTTACACATCTTCATGTATAAAATCATTTAGAAATTAAAAATCAAATAGAACTGATAATAGTAAATTAATATTATATTCTATGTTGATTATAATGATTTAGAACAATTTGTTGAAAAAATATATATTTATGTTTTACTTGAAATGTAAATGTGCAGAACTTTTTCTGCATGACTTCATAACTAGCTGATTTCAATATATGCATATATGTGTAAGTTAACATCGAGATTCCATCTCTTTCGCATTTTTAATTAGTACAAAATTTATTTTTAAATAAAATGAAATCTGTTCACTTTCTTCAATGTTTTCTTAACAGAATTATGTTGCTATGTATACTGCACTGAAAGCATCTTTACAGCATCTGTTATTATTAAATTATAATTGGATTTTTGGAACAGTGCGCTTTAATCATATGGCACTATAAACTTGTAAGATCATCTTTTTATGGAAATATTAAAATTTTCATGTCATTGATTTTTATACAATCTAGTATTACAAAAAATTGTTTCATTTCTTGGAAAATAGCATCATAAGATACAAATGTTGATTTTATTTCTCTCAAATGCTGTTAAAAAAATCTTCTGAACTTATACTTTTTTTAAACATTATTGTGGCATGATAATCAATAAGGAGTGACATCCCATAATTTGTAGCGAAAGTTATTTTTTAATTATTACAGACAAATAAATATTATATAAAAATAAAATCACAGAAATATGACATATTTTTACTTATCACGAAATTTGATTTCTCATAAATGGCAGTATATTAATTTCTTTTTAATCAGGAAATGTTTTCATAATTAATTTATTGTGAAAATCAAAATCTCTTTTTGCTATATAGGAATAATGAAAGATTGAAATTTGCAACTTACATTGCATAAAAATGGTAATTACTAGCAATTTATAATTAAAGGCATTAAAGTCTTAGAGATTTTTAGGTTTCAAAAATTATATGAGCTATTCGATATGGAAATTTTCTATAATATTCCATTAAGTTTAAGCATATGAATAAGAATGAATAAAAATGAATATTATAAGAATAAATAAGAATTTTTGTATATAATAAGTGTACTCTTAATTAATTTAATCATACGTATTATTAATTTTCATAAAATTTAAATATATTCACACCATAAATTTTAGTTTGATTTAAATTATATTGTAATGATAACAAATTCTATTTATAGATATTGCGATTTGCATATCTAAAAAAAAAGGATTTGCACCCATTATTGAATATAGCCATATTATAAGCCTGCGCCTTATATTCATGATTACTCTTTAGAAGCTTTTCAGTGTAATTTATAAATCTATTGAAATCAGTCAGTCTCATGTAATCACGTACTGCTATTGGAAGGATGATGTTGATTATGTATATTGACACTGACTTGTGGAATGAGTGGAGATGCGAGTGGTTTGGGTGTAGTGGATTCAGGTATCGGTATGGAAACCGCGGGAGGCACTGGGGAGTGTTTCTTAGTCCTGTCCGGTTGCCAAGGTTTCGCGTGATCTCTGCTTAGTCTTTCGCTTAACGCTTTCAACGCTATTTGCCTGCAAAGTAGTATTGATCGGAAAGATGAGAATACGATGTAATAAGAAAATATTTACTGATTTGAAAATTGAGTTTCAGCATTTGTATTTTTATTCTCGTAACTACTCACCGGCGTCGCTCACTGTCATGAGGATCAATACCAGGAAGATTAATAACTAATCCAGGTGGTGTGTTGGACATGTCAAATCTTCTAACTACTTTTCGGCACAGTCCAATGCGCACAAAAAACCCATGTATGGTGTTACTCACTACTGCTATCGGTGGTTGTAAAACATTTGGAAAGAAACTGCAAAGAGAATTCGAAGTAAGACAATCGTCGGACTCAATCTTTTCATTAATCCTAGAAACTAATCAAAATTACAGAAAAATCTCACCTTGCAAATGTAAAATTATCTGCCATGTCACCTCGGGTACCATTATTGTGTTTTTGATAAAACCTCAGGTATATCCAAGATATTAATAATCCACTGAGAAACATAGTGGGATGAGTACCTTCTAGTAACCCAACGAGCCACAATGTCAATCCCACAATCCATACCATTAAGGGTATATTTCTATTTGTGATCTTCCCAATGGGTGTCTTGATTAAGATATGATCTGGCATTATTTGCTTCACTGCTACTGCAACTCCTGTAATAAAGTAATTGTTTCTATTTAAAACTGTATCAAAATATATTTCCATGAAATTCCTTTAGAAAAATATTTTTAAAAAGGGCACTTAATTCAGAGATATTTTGTACTTATTAGTAATAAAAACTACTCTAAAATAAAATTTTATCTATAAATTAATTTTTAGAGAGCATAAGAGTCTATTTTTAAAATCTTACAACTTTTCCTTGAGTAAGATTTGTTATAATTATTTCATTTGTATTTCTTATATTAAAATATATTTTTTCAGTTATAATATTATAATGGCTTTTCGATCTGTAAAGATTCAACAAAAGCTCTACTCTATGATTATATAGTCATAAGTATAAAGATCTTCAATGTACTGCATTAAAACTTTCTATCTTTCACCAAATTCTAAATATACATCTATTTCATTTTAAGTGTACATAAATGTATATCTATTTGTTTAGAGCAAACACAGTACAACACAGTGAATCATTTCATTCTTATTTAACATTGGCAAACATACAACAAGAATGGATGATTTACTGTATTAAATTGTATCCTTGATGGAAAACACATTCAGTAACTCAAGGTAAAGGTAACTAATAAAATATTTTTAAAATGTTGTAAAATAGATTTTGTTTTTCAGTAAAACTATTTTCTAATTTATTTTTCGTTAGATGTGTAACAAAGCAATGAATCAAGTTGATCAGAACGTTCGTGCAATCAACTATCAAAGGGAAGTACCTGCGATGTAACCGGTCAAACCGTGTATGTGTATACTGAAGAGCATGTCCGGGTTGTTGGTGCACATGTAGAGGAACAGATAGAAGAGCGCTGAGAGCACTGCGACCCCGAAGTTGACGATGGCGAAAAACGTCATCATCTCGAAAGCGCCCCACAGGGGCTCGATCAACTTGCCACATAAACCGACGGTCACGACGTCCACGCACACCTCCCAGAAGTGTATCTCGAGGAAGCAAAAGGTGAAGGCCGTCCAGAACCAGAAGACCGGCGGCAGCAGGTAACCTGGCGTCACGCTCAGGATGCGTATCGCTTCCTCGGAGAAGGACAGGCAATACGAGAACAGCACCACCACGCAGATGGCCTTGACGCTGGTGCTGGTATTACCGAGCAGGGCCGCAGCCTGTTGCCTTAAGTAGGGAATATTCCTACCCAGGCCCTTTATCGCCGCCATCACCGCGAACAAACCTAACCTCTCTTTCCTCGCGTTTCCCTCCTCAGAGAGAGGAAAAGCTGCCTACTCGACCTGCTGCCACTCCACCGCTCGCCATCTGACGTTGGCAGTTGGCTGCGCGCGATATCGATCATTAGAGATCCATTACTATCGAAATCAAGTGTGAAAGAGAGAGACAGAGAGAGAAACACACGAGTCGAAAGACTCAATAAAAATTGTAATTCTAGCGGTCGCTATGATTTATATTCTATTTTTCGTACAGAAAAACGTCATTGATACTTAATCACTCAAAATTCGAGATCTACGCGCAAGACATCGAATAAAGTCGGTAAGTTTTCTAATTATGCGATTTTGAGCGCTGATTATACAAATTTTGAGCGCTGATTTTGCACTATCAATTTAATTAAATACGTCTTTAGAATTATTATTATAAAAGAATGAATATATGTGTATTTTAATGCAAACACATTGCACACATCAAATATTTTTTATCAAAAATTGTATAATATATATAAATAATGTTATAAAATATAAACTTTATGTATGCATATGTGAATGTGCATGTAAACGTGTGTGTGCGTATGTGTAACCTCAAATATTTATAACCTCCGTCTGCAGTTTAAGTCTTTTTTATCCAACTTTATACAATATCTAGAAATTAAGTTGATTGCAGCAACGTAATATGATTGCTATATTTGCAATACTACATGTTACTGAAACATTGCAATAATCTGTGCTATATGGAATCCAAGATTTTTACTAGGTCTTTAACAAATGTAGAAAAGTTTATGGTTATTTTTTTAACAATTCTATTATATTACCAAATAATTTTTTAATAATTATATATATTTAATAGATAGATTTTAGAAAAAGGAATAACATTCTCTCCTTTATTTCGGAGAAATTTTAGAGAGAATGAAATTTTACTTGTATCAAAAAAGTCTTGATTAGAGATAAAGAGTTAATTTTAAATAAGAATAACTTTATTTGTAATTAATTAATATATATTTTAT
>NW_017259428.1:529344-531163 GCF_001594045.1 Atta colombica
TTACTGCAATTACAAATATGATACTTGATTTGAAATACGTCATGTTCGTTTACTGATAATTGCTAATTAATTTATCACCAATTGCGATAAATATTTATTTGGCCACATTTCACATATATTGTCATTGTCAGATGATTTGATGCCGAAAGAATGATTTTCTGATTTCGGCAGATATATTCTGCTCTTGTATGCACTGTTAATAAATATAATGAATGCAAATGAAAAATTATTTGATTCACAAAAAGTATAGTCGAGAAATTTATCTTCTGAGATCAGAAACTCTTATTTAGGTCTTTTAACGTATTCATTATATAATTATTTTCTACAAATAAGATTTTTATAAAAAAAAATTTTTCCTGTATAATTACTTTTTGCATTCACTATGTGCCCTAATCATATTCTATTTCTATTATATATTATTTTTTGTTGTAAAATAGATTAAAAAAATAACATTCATATAATAATTTGATAATTATTATTATATCGCTGTCTGGTTTAATTTTTGAGAATATATGTGACCGCTCGTAGGTAAAGGGTGTCCTACATCCGTAGAGTGGCGACTCGCGGCGGCATATTTCTTTCGCAAAAAATATTACGCTCATTATTTTCTCGTCTCGTTAACCATGAATTTGTCGATTTTCTCCCATAAGTTACCGCCATCTCGAACTGCGTTCCCGCGCAAATGACAAAATTTAAATTCGCGAATCATTATGAGTGCGTTCTTTTTACGCATAATATACATAATGTATCATTTAAATCTTATTCTATAACATGCTTTTCGTTTCTTGTTTTTACCTTTTATCTCATCTTTGCGATTCTATTAACAACTGTATTTCTTGCCACATATTTCTTGTTTCTTCTGAAGTTCATTAATAAATTTTATTTCGAACGACAGACAATGAAAAACGGGATGAGAGGCAAAAAAACAAGGTGTAAAAAATAAAAGACAGAAAAAAAGCACATTGAGGCTTTATCCTTCTTCATAATCAGGGAATGGAAGTAACATGTTACTAGTAATACTTTTTTTTATACTGGTAACAAAATTATCTCTTTTTTTTTTTTTTAGAATTATAACAGTAACGTAATTACATTTTTTAAAATCAATGCTAATGGATTTTATTACATTTATCGTTATATCGTAAAATATTTTTTTATATTTTAAACATATTTTCATCACATAATTTTTTATATTTATATTTAATTTATCTTCAATCTTTGATCTGCTTAAAA
This sequence comes from Atta colombica, assembly GCF_001594045.1. NCBI lineage: Eukaryota > Metazoa > Arthropoda > Insecta > Hymenoptera > Formicidae > Atta > Atta colombica. The sequence continues at coordinate 530,575 of NW_017259428.1, forward strand.
AATACAATAGAATTAAATAAGAAAAAACTACTCTGATTAAATTGTGTTTTTAATTCGTAAATTTCAAATTATTTATCTGAAATATTTGATTTCTGTTTTTATCATATCATGTAGCTTAGATATAATTTCTAATCAATTTCTGGTCGATCATCTGCATCCACATTGCATTCATATCGGATTCGCAATATATTAATTAACTTTATATACTAGATTATTTGTAGCTCATCACTTTGATCGAATAATCGAGTATGAAAATACAAGTTATAATTTAATGTAATTTAGATGAAACATTTCATAATTTATATGCAGAATTTAAATTATATGAAATAAAGAAAGAAGAATATCTATTATTCAAAATAAGAATATAAATAGGAATAACTACTTGCAATGTTTTTTTAAGTTTCATCTTGATTGCAGTAATTGTTTGATAACTGCAATAACTGTTAACATCCAAGTTTAGAAAACTCAGTTGATTGTATGCACAAGTTAAACTAAAATCTCTTAAAAATATGAGAAATATGTATTATTCAAATCCATAATCTAAAATTAAAAAGAAATATATTAATCAATTTATTTATAATATTTATTT
>NW_017259428.1:531263-535339 GCF_001594045.1 Atta colombica
AATATTTATTTATAAATATATTAAATATAATAAATATATATTATTTATTTTTGAATTTTATTCAAAATTTTTTATATTATGATTTTATTTTTTAATTTATTATTGTAATTTGAGGCTAATGAAAATTTAGTATAGTCGGAATGTTCCCCGAACATTGCATATAAATTATGTATATAAACTAGTTTAAATCTTTCCAAGACAATTTGATAAATTAATTTAATTTTAAGTCTGTTTCAATTGCTCGGTTTGACCTTCTTAATCTGTTTGTAAAACTATTATATTTTGGCAAAATAATCTATGCAAAGTAAAATAAAATGATTTTTTATGCATAGGCCGTTTAATTATCAACCATTTACGAGACAAAAGCTATGCCGACTTTAAATCTGTCCATCTGCGGAGTCACTTTCAGCTGCCGAGAACAATAACGTGAACAATTCTGCGAGGTAATTGACAAGAATTATCCGGTATCTTTCGGAAATCGGAGCAGATCAATTGAAAGCATATCAAGAAAATTTGAAGTAAATTGAAGTAAACGATTTCCTGTGGAGGACAGCAGCGAAAATAATCACAGAATGACGCATTAATCGTAAAACACGGATTTCACCAGAGGAATGAGCAGTCCTCGAAATCAGTTGAGGTAAAATGTTAAGTGTAATCTTAATTATCTCAGGATATTTAATATGTATTTAAATTGAATGAATATATGTTTTATTAATTAGAAATATTCATGATGATTGAATTATGGTTATAAATTGTGAGACATTCTATAGCATTGAACATAGTTTTTAACAAGGACGAGTACAGTCTTATAAGTATTCAAGCAGCTTCATATTTTGCATTTTACTTTTTTTGAAAAAGATGGTAATAAATGCCAAAGAAGAACTAAATAAAAAAATTAAAATTGTTATAAAAATAAATATCATTTTTCAATAAAACTGTTTTTCAATTTATTTTTTATTAGATATGTAACGTTTACATCACTTTGTGGGGATGCTTTATATTTATATTATGGCTGTGTGTAAATTTGTGTTAAACATTTAGATAATAAAAAGAGCGAAATTAAATTAAAGGATAAAATCATTGAAATTCTTAATTAATTGAAATTATGAATTAGAAATAAATATTTTTTAATAAAACTATAAAAAAATTTTTTTGTTACACATGAAATGTTTACGTCAAATTGTTTTCCAAGATTATATTTTTATTTCTTAAATAAAATTGCTTAAATAAAAAACTCTAATTTGCATTGAGCATGATATACAAAAAAGAATATAAAGGCCAAAAAACGTGTTTAAAGGTGTTCTCGTTATCGTTTTATTTTTCACGTATCAACTCTTTCGATGCTGTTTCATTTATATATCGCGTTGCGAGAATAATTTTAATCGATCGCGTCTGATTGTCATTCACACCTGTGTGTAGTATCTATATACGTAACTGCTTGCATCACAATCGTGGTGAACGGCCAAATGAGATAGAATTGAGGATTGTGAGCACAGATATTTCTAGTACCACGGGCGAGGAAAGGACGAGGGTGATTGTATCCGCCTGCGAGTCTTCTTCCTCTTGCCGCGAGTCTAGAACCGCCGCCGTTGATATCTCGGATATCGCGCCTTCGTCGAGACGGAAGTGCTTGTGCCCATTGCGGCCATTAACAGCAAATCGCTGCGCGCCGTTTCGCAGACGGGTCTCCTTCAGCGACGCCACTGTCATTGGGACCGACGGCGATGATGATCGTTGTCGCACAATGCAGGATGACGATCTAACGAGCACATGTCGCGACGATGACAGAGAAATCGAGAGCAAGGCGGAGCGAGAGACGTTTTACGACATTTGGAAGGCGGACGATTTGTTAACCGGCAGAAGCGACGACGGATACTCGGAAAGTACACAAAGAATCGACAATTACGCAGAGACTCGCTGTAGAGTATTGGATTGCACTTTCAACAACAAAAGCCAGCGTTCGCAGTCAGAAAATATCAACGAGCAGACAGTAGAGAGGGATGAACATACGCGGGGAGAATGGACCGATAACGGTGACGTCTGTCCAATGGATCGCATTGCCGGAAATAAAGAAAGAAATGATGAAGATGATATCATGTGGAACGAGAATCTATCAAATTCTAGCCACAAGAATGTAGATTCGATCGGCTGTAATGAGTATCGCATGCGAGGAAGCTGCGGCGGATGCTGCTATGAAGCACGCGAAAAGTGGGTGAAATATCATTGTTACACTAAGACGTCGACATTTCAATATTTGTTATCTATAATCTCTCTGCAAACTATTTGCGAGGCTAAAAAAAGAATCATAATTAGTCAATAGATGAGACTTGCACATTTATCTAGCATTTGTAAAAGAATTTACAACACACACACACACACACACATACTTGTCTTTAATCCTCCGGATGTCAAAATCTGTAACAAAATTACTGATACCGAGTTCGTAAGACCCATTTAATTTATATTAATTAAAAAGCATGAATCCTTTGAGGACGAGAGCTTTTTAACAAAGAAATTTAAAAAGAAATCTTATTTTCTAAAGATTTTTGAAATTAAGATTTGATTCTGGCTCAGAATTTTAAAATCCAAATTTAAAACATAATCTGATTATTGTAAAATGATTTGTATGAAACAGAATGAATACGTAACATATTTTAGTAAGAATAATCCAAATCAAAGATATAACATAAAGAAAATTAAGATTAATTTGATATTTTTGACAAAGAACTTTAATTGAGTGGATTCAATAGACTTATATATCATCAGCTCTGGAGGATGATTACATTGAAAGTATTCAAGCAAAATGCACGTGCATTGAACATTATTATAAATTTTTCTTAAACCTTAATTAAAAAAATCGAGATATTGATTGATAATACAACATTTCCATGCGGTGTAGCGTCTGGAGGAGTTCACAGGGTTACGGTTGCTGTTGCGGAAGACTCGTACCGGCGCCGAATGAATCATGCGCACCTAGTCCGAACAGAATCAAGACAGTGTGCGTTATGTCATCGCGTTCCTGTTGTTGTCGTCCCCGAGTCTGCAGGAAGTCGGCCAGGTGCGAGCCATCTCCGTGCACAACGAGTATCCGAAGTTGCGGCGGTGGTAGATGTTGTGGCGGCTGCGGGAAACCCGGTCAGATTTGCACATCGTCGCCGAGGATCTGCAACTCGTCGGCTCATTCTTCACGCGGGAGATCTCCTTGTGCTCCGCGTTGTCCACCGCAGCCCTCTTGCTCAATCAGTGGCTGCAGAAGCTTCTACAGTGGACCCAACAACTGTAGAAGGTATCTACATGCCGTACTCTTTAAATTTTTTATAATGGAATCTCACTCTGAAGAATGAAAATTAAGTCAGTCTTGAAAAGGATGGTTTAATTTTCAATCTTTAAGAATGAGATTTCACTCTTTTACAGTGAAATTTATTCTAAAGTTTTAGAAAGTAGGCTTCTATAGGAAAAAGGTGGTATAATTTTGAATATGATACAATTCTAAATAAGATTTAAATCCAGTTTTCTTAGTTTCAGTTTGATTTTTTCCTGTTTAGCGGTACCCTTTAATAGATACTTTTCACATATAATCAGAGATCGTGATTACTAAACTTGAATCTCAAAATTTGATTTAAATCTTATTTCGTTTAAAATTGTATCATATTCAAAGCTTACCACTTCATCCTATAGACTTCATCCTATATTTCAGAATATCCTTTTTCGTTTCTCCCAATTAATTTGGAATTAAATTCTTTTTTACTTTGTAGTATTTTTAAGTCGTAATTTGTTAATAAAAATTGAAGGAAAAAAGTTTAAATGTTAAGCATTTTGTATTTATAAGAATATGTTTTCGTGCTCTAGTTATGCTATAAGAATTGTGAACTTGATCATTATGAAAATGTGAGCTATTAATACCTTTGTATCTACATTGCTGAGGAGGACTCCAAAGAGAGTTGAAACATTCAAATAAAGAAGACATCATTCCAACTGCAGAATGTTAAATTATTTCACAATAATTTGCGCCGTTTATCTGCCCTGACTCTCATTAGCCTACTTTTATTTATATATATTTATATATATATATATAA
>NW_017259428.1:535439-546577 GCF_001594045.1 Atta colombica
TCTATGTCGTAGGTCGCGCAGCCCAAGATGTCTGTCTATCATAGGTAACGGATGCTGCAGCATCAATGATGGAGCGAAATGCGGCACCGATGGAGCCTACTGCCGGTTGAGATTGCCATGTGAATGCCTTGGTGGCGGCCTTGATTGTCGGCGATGCGGAAGAAAGGTCTACCAGGCTGAGATGCAGGTAAGTACAATATTGTTAAAGAGACAGCACCCAAATCGAGATCATATCATTTACAGTAGTTATATCGTTCCAAAAAATATTTGAATCAACACACACATACAAAAAAATATCTAAATATCATCCATTCAATAGATATAAGAATGTAAAAGAAATATATAATTCTCTATTGTGACAATCAATTGCGACATACAATAGAAAAACAGAAAAAGATTTTGAGGGGAGTAGATATTATAAATTTTTACGTGTAATTTATTACTTTCCAAGATCGCCTCTGGAGTACCGTACCACAATATTTGCTTCAGTTGCTTTTGTTGCCGAAAGCCGCTGGAACCGTTGACTTATCAGGAGAATGGCGGCGAGATCTATTGCAAACGTTGGTATTATCAAATTACAGAAAAGAGAGAGACTTTTAGGAAAGATGAATACTTTTCCTTGAGCCTTTTATATTTCATATTTTCTATTTTTTCTCAGATACAACATGGAGTCATAATTAAGTCGTAATAATAACACAGGATATCATCATGATGTCATTTGATACTTAAAAATTGACTTATAAGTGACGAATGAGGTCATGATGATGTTGTTATGACATTATGACTTCTATGTTCTACTTGACTTCTATGTTCCGCTTAAGTCTTTTCGATTGAATAATATTATTCGGCCGGTTAAGAATTGTCCACGTTAACTGAGTTTCTTCCATAAATTGCACAGAATGTTACGTCCGTAATTTCGGACCGCAAGGATATGGTTACGGTATGGGAGCTGGTGTACTGCAAACACCCTTGTGATCCCGTCGACTGCTTAGTATCGGTACACATGAAAGCATTCAAGTATAGTTACGACGTTTCTTTATGCGTTCTTCTATTTCTTTACGACAGTTATAAAGTCATGCGTGAGAGAGCTTAATGCATATTAAGACATTTGCTTTTGTGTGGCGCTATATAACATCCTGTACATTTTTCCGCACGCACACGCATATTTAGCGAACATTTTTACGCGAATAAATCCTGTGACGCTGAATACATTATAGTGACGTTATTATTCTTGATATTCAATCCGTTTATTCAGTAATAAGTCGCGAGAGGAAAGTAAAACCTAAACGTGCAGGAGGAAACAGTAGCGAGTTAAAAGAGAAATAAGAAGATCGGAGGAAGAAGTTGTGAGAGGAAGAGTAAAACGGTTGCTCTTTATGCCAAGAAGAAAAGAGAATAATGTAGTCCGTTTATTGAGCCTCTCTGCCAGGGTGAATTGCGCGAAATGACTCGTCGGGGACTGATTACAGAGTGAACTAGATACATGTAAAAAGGAAGGGGTAAACGGATTCGAGACGGGAAAAGCGGGAAAAGATTCGCGATGCGGAAGGAGAGAGGCTGAACGAGCGAGGGGCTGCGTTTTGGAAGGAAAAGGACGACGAGAGACAGGCACGGAGGTACGTTTCGCGGGCTTGCAAAACAGAGAGAACGACGCAGAGGAGACAGGAAGGAGGAAGAAAGAGTGAGTGGTTGGTTTATTGAGTCTCTCTCGGCGTGGTGGATTTGTGCGCGGAGGAAGACGTAGGCGGAGGGGCGTTTATATAGCTTTCAGGCGCAGAAGCTTAATCTAATTTCAAATATAAATCTGTTCTCTCCTCTCTCTCTCTCTCTCTCTCGTCTCTGTCTTTGCCCCTCTCTCTTTCTCTCCTCATGCTCTTTTCCTTCCATCTCCACCGCGCAATGTCGGGCGCGCCCTTCCTCGCTATCCGCACAGAAACGCGCCGCGCTTTACATTATACTTGCCCGGCTACGAATAATGTTTTTTGCTTTTCCCATTAACGTTACGAGACACAAGGACTTACGCAAACGCATCGTCCAACTGGCGAACACCGCTTTGTTGCGCTACGTTTTCGATATAGGTACAATTATGGAAGCAATAATACTATAAGTCTGAAGAAAAATCGTGTCTCTCCTTCCTCTTTGCGTATGGCTCGCGTCAAGGAATGCGATCTTTTTACCAATATTTTCTGTAGGATCTACCAGAACTCGATTGTGTACGTCAAATATTGCCTTCTATAAAATTTATGAGAAGCACGTTTGACATTCGACCCAAATTCGCCTGGATTTTGCGTCGATCTTTTTCAGACGAGCCACGAATTTATTTATGGACTTCGTTCTAGATAGAATAAAGCCCGCATCTTTTCCGGGAAAATTAATAATTTGCTCTTCTCACATCGCACTTTCGCGTCATTTATTATAAATATCGTAACGATTATTTATTTGTATAGCATTATAAAGATACATTTATGATATCATAAAGACCCAAGAATAAAAGGTCATAATTACATCAAAATGGTGTCAAAATAGTTTCGAAATGATTAAAAGTTACTTTTTGATCAGCCATAATTCATTTTAATGTCATTTTGATAAAAATAAAAATCGGAACAAAAGTCAAATATAAGGAGAGAAGAACAGAAACTCTCCTCTTATGTTCAACTTACATTTTAATTTTTATTTTCGCCAGGGTTATCACAATAAGTTCTTTACAGATTTTAAAATACTAGAAGCGTCAAATCGACAATTTTATTTAATTTAGGGGGATATCATTATTTAAATTTGATTGTGTTACAAGAAAATAATAATCGACGCGCATTCATACTTATATCTGAGATAAATTAATTAAAAATAGATATTATTCCATCTGACTTTGATCGTCAAATGATGCTTCTCTTATCTAGTTATCGTGCTTATACTTGTTGTTACTGTTTTTTGCGCAAGTTTTGATTTCCCAATCAGTTTTCTTTCGGAGAGACAAATCACCAGGAGTCGTCGACGATTAGTCGGGACCACCAAATATTTACACTACAAGCCAGAACAATTTCCGATTTTTTTCGCCGCGCGTCGCCGGGGAGTCTATGCCAATTTACCAATGTAAACCGGTGTATTTAAATTGGCCCCGGGCCGCGAGCCGACGGGACCGGGAATTTAAAAACGCTGGCCGCAATTTTTTTCCACCACCGCGACGACGGTGGCGATGCACCACCACCCGATGCACCGAAATCGGCAAAATATCTCTTTCCGTTTGACGTCCGCCGATTCGGCCCGAGTCTTTTGTACGCCGCGTGGCGCGCTTATTTCGAACCGGTATGAAAATCAATTATTTCGTTAATTCGTGCGTTACATTGGCTGTCACGGGGCCATCACTGTGAGCGACAGCGGCCCAAGGCGCTATTTTTCAATTCCCGATGTCGCCCCCGCCTTTCACGAACCCGTATTTCCGTCCTGTTTTGTCGTTCCCGCCGGCCTTATCTTTATATATATTTTCTCTCTCTCTCTCTCTCTCTCTCTCTCTCTCTCTCTCTCTCTTATTTCTCTTTCTTTCTCTCTCGATTTTGATCCATGTTTTGGAACTCTCCAAGTTCTCCAAGTTTCGAATTGCTGTATTTTTACTTTAACTTATCAATATTTTTTTAATCAACTGTCTGAGGTGATTCAGGTAATTCTACTTCAAAGAATTAAAAATGTGAAATTACTTTTATTTAAAAATCATTCTTGTATAAAACACAACTATGAGAACTTCAAAATTGAGTTACACGTGAATTCATGCGTTTTAAAATTAGATAAATCGGTCGGTGTTACTGTAATTTAATTAAATTTCTGCCTCATTAATTTCACTTGCATCATTAATAAGCTTCGCAATAATATCAATAAGCATCTACGTGAAGAATAATCGATAAATTGCATTTCAATAATTTGTGATATTGACTTTTGTCGAAATAGTTCTCAATCGATGCATCTTGTAGCTTAAAAAAATTGCGATTGCAATATCTATTAGGATTTTTTTTTTACAAATGAAGAGCGAATAACTTTTTTTAGCATTTTAATTTTTTTTATCGTATAATAAAATTACGCGAAATAATTCGAAATTTATCTGTATTAATGCAACAAATATTTTTAAAAATAAAATAAGTTATATTTTGTAAAATTTAACGTATTCACGTAATCCTATGAAAATCACGTTTCCCCGAGCCAATTTTTTTACACCAGCCATGAAGGCCATTTAATATGTTTTTAGCATGTGTAATGCTCGCTCGTTTCATATGTAAAAGTTCCTTTAATTTGGTCATTCCATATGTAAAAGTAACTTTAATTTATTGCAATGCGTCTGACTGCTCCTAATTAACGTACAGCGCGAATAAAACACGGTACAGTTGATGCGTGATATGAGTTCCAGTCTCTACGTCGCGAGTGAGTGTATAATTAATTACCAGCATTTGGACATGCGCGTAACAGCAGTGAAATCGCAGCGGCAACGATTCGCGAAGTGTACCCGCTCCATATACATTGGTGGCGTATAACATCCGAGATTAATATCGTCTCATTTGTCAAAGTACAACGCGCCGTCTTTCGGCATCTCTTTGCAGAGTACCTTTTAGAGAAGGGCGTCGAACAAATGTCGGACCCCAAAACGGGCCCCAAACTACTGTCACAACATATCTACGGTAAACGGGGCATTCTTCGACGATGTGTTAAAAGCGGCACGTTATTAATAGCGTGTTATGAATTAGCCATTTTTGTGTGGAGCGGCAGGTAGAGGCCGCCGTGTATTCCCATGATATGTTTTCGATTGGCAGTGGGCATGTTTCGAGCTTCATAAAATCGACACGACGCAAATAATGCATGTAGCTTAGAGGAAGAAAGAAAAGAAGCAGATATAAATTTTTCACGGGAAGATACACTGCAATCGTCCGCATCGACGTCCGTATTGAATGAAGGCAATATGTCTTTATGTATCTTGCTGTGCTCCTTATCATTCAAAAGTGACACAACTTAAAACAAATTGAGTTTTTCAGAAAAAGAAAAAAATTATATATTTTTTAACTTAATAGAAAATTATTGACTAATCAAAAATCATACTGGCAAAAAAGAATATACTTTTAGAAATATGATTGAATGTTATATTTTTACAATTTTACAATCTTTAAAAAATTACCCTTATTTTTATATCTTACAAATATATCTAATAAATTTGGAAGAATTTGTCAGTTTATTTAAAAATTACATGATTCGAAATATTATAACAGTATTTGTATTTATCTTCATCCGCTAAAAATGACTAAATTCAGAAAAAAAACAATAATTTATTCTTCAAACTCATTAAAACTATCTTATCTTTAAATATTTTTATGGAAGATTTTCCTTTTTATTTATACAAACGATATAATTCAAAATATCTCTTACAGAAGATAATTATGATCTCTTTAATAATCCTAAAAATGACACAAGTGCTATTTGATGGACAGACTGTGAAGTTAATTTATTTTTGATTTGATAATTGATAGAATTTTGTCTTTATTCTATCAACTAATTCATTTATAGTAATAACTTGAAAGTCATTTTTTGAATTGTGTTACTTTTGTGTAAGGAAATTATTATTTAATGTAATATTAATTTATAATTATTTAGTTCCTTTTAAAAGATTCCTGATCATTTTACATCAGTATAACTAGAAGTAGTGATGTATTGCTAGCATTTTGCAGTTTCCCACTTGCCATCACTCCATGATTTTTTTTATTTGTTAGAAGATTCAATGCTTTTTTAGCGCAGCTTATTATTAAATTCAATAAAAAGAAAATGCCAAAAAATATCGCGGAGATCAAAATAAACGAAATGTATATTATTTTGAAGCTATCGCGCACAATAAAATAAAGCTAGAGCTAAACTATGCGAAATGGCAGATGCAGTCTGTTTGCGGTTAGAAAAGTGAATAACTCCGACCAGATCTCGTGGGATGACCGTACGATGGAGGGTGGCGGTGATCTTATCCTGTGTGTCTAATTGTCTGACACGTGGACGCTACCGTAAAAAATCTCCCGGGTGCATTTAGAATACATTGCCATCCATTTGGGATAGTGCTGAAGGGGTAACGAATCTCATCTTCGAAATGATGCTTATCGAATCGGCGATATTTAAATCGAATTAATAATGAATTATAAAAAATCGCGCTTGTCTTGATTACGTTAATTTATTTAAACATTTAACTCATTGATTTATACATACCGCTCTTTTGTTTTAAAAGTAATTCAATTAAAAAAAATGAATTTTCTCAGAAGGAGAAAAATTATTTTTCAACTTGACAGAAAATTATTGACTGATCAAATATCATCAGTTAAGAATATATTTTTAACATGACCGAATGTCATTTTTGTTGTTTTCACTTTACAGTCTTTAAAAAAAAATTACTTTTTTTTAGTTGTAACGATTTTGACGATTTTTTATGAAGTTAAATTAGATTACTTTTAGTAATAATTCGAAAATCAGATTTTTTAAGTAAGTCATTTTTAAAGTAAAAAAAACAATATAAAAGAAATGACAAAAGTATATCATTACTATTTATTATAATAATTGTCATTTTATATAAAAATATATTGGAAAAAATAAAGTTCTATAAAATATATTAGAAAAAATAAAGTTTTATAAAATAAAGTTTCGTAAAACAAAGTTTTATTTATTGCTTTTTTTCAGTAACAATTCTGATGAAATAAAATTAACTGTTTATATACTTATATCATCAAATTATAGAAGAAAAATTATATAATATCATGTAAGGCTATTGATGTTTAATTTAGCGACCATGAATAGCAGATAAGATTGCAATAATCCTACGCGATTAATTAATCCATTAACAGAAAAGTGTTTAGTATTTGTGACTATAATTGAAATATAGAATTGGTACATACAGAAATACAAAATATAAATATTATTAGTAATATTATAACAATAATAATTATAAATTGAGCTCCTAACTATAATTATTTTATCACACAATTACATTGTAAAAAAATTTTACATTAATAAAAACGGTTCACTCAGGTCCTTGTTAAAATTTTGTGTTGAATTTTTAACATATTAGGATGTTAATTTAAAATAATGTGATTATATTTTTTAAATATTTCGTGTTAGATATTCAACATCAATATCAGAATAATATAATTTGTGAATAAGTAACAAAATAATTGATGAATAAATAAAAATAATGTGTTTTAAAACATAAATCCTAAGATAGATGAATAAAATACGTGTTAATTTAACATATCATAAATGTTAATTAAATAAATACTGAAAAATATGCTTTCAGTTTGCTTACAAATTATGTCAGTTAACTTTTTTGATACTTTCTAACATATTCTTGTGTTAAATTAACATAAAAATTTAAGTTTAGCACCGTTTGACTCACTTGAAATGCATTCAATTCAACACAAATTTTCCAACCGTCTTTAGTTATACTTTTTTCTCAGTGTCGTCAAAATTAATATCGTAAATCGTACGCACAATTTCAAAAAGAAACTCTTGTATATTTTAGGATTAAATTTCGAGGGGGAGAAAGAAAGCTCTCGTCGGTCAATGAGAATCAGAATATCGGTAGAGTCTCGATATTTGCACGGGCCATCGTTGGTCGTTCCCGATTTTCTCGTTCGTGAAGCGATGAACGAGCGATATGGTATAATAACAAAAACGTTAATAATAATACGACGAAGCGCGCAGGACGGGATCCCGAGTGCGTGCAGCGTGCGCGCGTTTAATTTGCATGGTATAAATCGCGTTTCCGGTCGAGCACGCAACGCAAACACGCGTTACATTTACGCCCTCGGTCCACGGATCCCTTCCTCGGACCGACGAGAGAAAGATAGTCGCGCTTTCGCATCGTGTCGCATTGTGTGACCCCGCTTAATTTATGATTCGATAAATAAATCAGCGCCGTTTCGTTTTCCTCCCTCCGTTCTATTCTTCTCCCATTCTCCTCCTTGTCTTCCTTGCTGTGTACCCCGTTTTGTTATGCTACTCGCTCGCGCATACTTGTAAGATGATCTTTGGGGGTTACGCCCAGTTAAACATCGCCAGCCCACTGAAGGGTTTTGTCTCCCTTCTTTCGGTTACCGAACTCTCTCTCTCTCTCTCTCTCTCTCTCTCTCTGCGTTCGTTTAGACACGCTAACACACGTCGATGCGTTTACGCGGGATGTCCTCGTTGCGTCCTTGATTTCATTTACGTTTCATGATCCGCACATGAATCATGAATATTCACGGTGCGCCTGTACGCGCCGCTAAATTTCGATGTGTGCAAATTATAATGTAACAGATCAATTAATTTTCAAATCATAAGCGCATCTATAATGTTACATGGAAGGTATCATTGAAATATTTATTCAGCGTCATCATTTTCAGCGCGATAAATAACTAGATATATTTCCGGCAATTACTTTATATAAATATATATCTCTTTGTAGGGATATATATTATATATTATTCTCTTATAGAATATTCTCTTGTAAAACTATAATATTGATCAATTTAATGAAATATAGTAATTATTTATTTGGAATACCAAAAGTATTAAATAACGTTTTTATAATACTTAATATAAGTAATTAATTATTGTCGGTATTAAATTGGCTAGTATTTCTGTAAAGATGCCTCCAGATATGATCAATACATATGTCAATTTTGCACACATTCGCAAATATTAGCCTACATTAAATATGGAAATATGTTATATGTGTGTATGATATTCGCCAATGTTGGTGAACATTGGCCACATCATCTGAAAGTGTCTTAAGACTTGTTTTCTAGCAGCTTTTAGAAATTTTAACTTTGATTCAATTTATCCGTCATCATTGTAATTTATTTATCTGAAAAACATAAAATTTATCATCGTTGCTCTTATTATTTTTCTCATGATATAAATTAAACTTTGAATATGTAAAATTCAGTTAGTGTATTGCAAATGCGAAACAGTATTTTTTTTATATTTATATTTTTTATATTTAAATTTTTCATTTAGCAAGGAGATTCCTAGGATATTCGCTCGTCATAGGCTCCAAAGAAACCGAAATAAATAGACGACTACGACTTCGCGGCCCGAAATTTACGAGCAGACCCGAGCGCCGGTGTTATAGCTTTGGGAGCGGTGTCAGACCCATTTCCCTCTGCGTTTTTATTATTTTCTGATAATGTGTTTACGAGGATGTATGAATGGAAGCGTATTTTATGGGACAAGTATGGGTATTAGATTAGGTAGCTTTGACGCTTTTGCAAAATATATGTACTTAAATATGTATATATGGAATGGCCCCTCTTTATGATTTGGCAAACTTTTAACAGGTATCACTTATTTCTTCATGAATTATGTTTTAACCGTTTGATACATTCACATTGACCTGAAATATCAAATTGCTATATCTTTTTTCTATTTCACAATAAACTGTGTGATTCATCAATATTAAAAAAAAATGAATAAAATATTTTTAAAAAGAAATATTAAAATGTTTTAAATGTACGTTAAAATTTTTTTTTTCTTTAAATTGATAGTCATTTTTGTTCATATCATAATCTTTTTTATGTCCAATACAATATTTAATTCTTTTTTTATTCACGTTTTTTTATTTCTAGTGATATAGCAATATGGCGATGTCTATATAATTTATCTCTTTCAAAATTTTTAATCTTATACTTAATTTTTTTTACAAAATTATTACTGTAATGTACTATATTTTATAAACAAAAAAATATTTGTTATTCTGTTTAATTCGCTGTATAATTAATTATGGCTTTAATATAAATGAGTTTTGATATTATTTTAATAATAGCATGAATATTTCACCTTTTTAGTTCGCGATGATGTATAATTTATCCACTTTCATTTGCGCCAAAAATTGTTTGTACAAGAGTATTTTAAATTCTAGTATTCAGATTAAAATGTTCTTCATTTATTCTGATTGTAATTGTATATGAAAAAATTCATATATATTTATAACATAATTAAATAAAATAAAAGGTTAAGTATTTTAAATAGAGAAGAGAATATTAATGAATATAATAATGAATACGTTGAAATATGTTCTGATTTGAGTGCATTTTTTAATAGAGAGAGAATTTTTCTTTTTTTGTATTATTTCTCATGTTATATATTCTAATGGTCCCGAAATTTTAATCTCCCAATTCTGAATATTTAACTTATAACTTTTAATTTAATTATTTTAATTTTATGATTAATATATAACATATTTCTACTCGCGGACGTGCATAATCTGGGAAAACATAATGGTAATGCGAAATTATTACCTAACTAGTTTGTTTGTAAATGAAAATAGCCCCGGTAAACCGGTAATAGATATATGTCGGCAGTCGTTGCGAAAAAAGGGGTTGCGCGGTGAAGGTTACAAATAGAAAGAGAGAGAGAGAGAGAGAGAGAGAGAGAGAGAGAGAGAGAGAGAGAGAGAGAGAGCGAAAGAGAGAAGTAAAATAAAATCAGAACGGTGTCATATGCGCCTGCTTGCATGATAAATGTAGCGATTTAAAATCGAAATTTCTCTTTTCGTGTGCACGACGAGCCTCGACGTTTGACTAATGGTCTCGCATTAACTATTGGAGCATTAATAGAACGGCGCGTGGAAATTTTGAAAAATACATTCGCCTCGACAAGAGAGATTAATATTTTGCAGCTCTATCTGCTTCGTTGCACTGTATGTCGCGCATTCTTTGGCCCATACAGACGGGGACCACGTTCGGCCCCCGCTAATGATAATGGGTGTTCACGTTCTATCTGCAGCCTTGCACTATCCGGAAATTCTTTATCTAATAACGGGAAGAATGATACCTTTATTAGATAAATATATGTTTATTTATGAGATAAATAATGTGTAATTTTGTGTTAAATCTTCATAAGTTTCTCTTTTTAATCTTACTTTGTGATATTAAAAAATTAGAACAGAAAGAATAAGAGAATCGTAATTGTTCATATATCAGTTGCTTTTTATTTGTTTATTTAGACTTTGCTGTAAATAATATTGATCGAAAATTTCACTTTTCTTATGTTAAATTGATAAAGTGTTTCTTATAATATTTTCTGTCAATTAAGTTTATAAGGAAAGCACAGGATTTTCGAACAATGTATATATACATATATATATATACATATAT
>NW_017259428.1:546638-555904 GCF_001594045.1 Atta colombica
TGTACAACCAGACCAGGTTTTTTAAGTTAATGTAACATAATGTTTAATGTAAATTTCAATATTTGACACTTTGCGCAACTACTAGCGATGACTCCTATCACCTCGTTATTACTACTTATTTTTATATTAAATATAACGAGTCCATTAATTTATTATTTTATATTAATTTTATTAATTTTTGTTATAACAAATTTTAAAGAAAAATAATTAATTTTAATTTAAAAAAAGACTTCATACAATGAGCTATCGTTAGCGAAATGTACAAGTTTTTCAACAAGGACAAAAAAATGTCATTTATAAAAAAATTGAAGTAGTAAAAATTTAATCTGATTTTCAGAATCAGCGTAAAAAAATACATAAGAATTACCTAAAATTACCCATTTAACAAAATTGTCAACCCATAGTGTAAACTGATACAGAATACAAACAGAAATAGCAACAGGGCGAAAATGGTCGTTATAAAAATATTTGGAGGCTACTCACATTCCGAAGTCAACCCTTTCTCAGGTTGACTGAAACTTACTCGACAAAAGTGGTGGAAAGTATTGGGCGAGACGACAAGACTACCCATACGAAACAAGAGCGAGTTGACACTTGGGGCATCTAGTTGGACCAAATCTATTGTCAGAGGACCGGGAGGGGCGGGTTTCGGGGTTGGGATGGACTGTGTTTTACCGAGCGTGAAATATCCCTATTCTTTAAACCATAATAGTTGCCGTATTCTCTCTTTCTATCTCTCTCCAAGTGTCACTCTTTTATGTTGTACAAAGCGTCGACAAACCATGAAACGCGAGCCTCCGTGATTGAGAGCAGATGAAGAAAACGCGCTCTCTCGAGCAATTCGGTAAGAATGTATCATCTTGTCTTATTACTTAATTGTAATCTAAAATCTGAATGATGCACTTGTATTTCTTTAAAAATGGAAAAAATACATCAAATAACTTTGTTATTTTATCATTAGATACCAATTATGAGAAAAAGAATGAAGGATAAAAACAGAATGTTTAGTTTTACTAAAAGTAGGTACTAAAATATACGTTTGCACAATATAATGGCAGATACGATTTGAAATCTATCATTGAATATTAAAACGAAAGTGAAACAGAAACTTCCGCGATTTGTGTAATAGGAATGAAAAGTAGAATGGCAGATACGGTCGACGCAGAAATGGGGATGAGAAGAGTGAAAGAAGGACAGGGACCAGGGAAGGAAGGGGCAAATGATGAAAGAGAGGCAGATGGATGCGGAGAGGCGCGAGCGAGTGGATGGAGATTCCCCATGACAGAGGATGATAATAATCGGTCGAGCGTTTTCTTCCATTTCGCTTTATTATCATATTATTAAAAAAATCCCCGTGAAATGTTATTAAAATCGCTTAAATGTCGCGTGCCGCGGTGTGGCGCAGCCAGCCATTGTCCTTTAATTTAATAATATTAAGCGCGAACTTTTTGGGGGTTAACCCGGGCAACGTGGGATGAGATCTCGGCGTCCGCCTACCCCTCGCTGTATTACCCAAATCGGATTCGTATAGTGACTCTCCTTACCGTGACCATTTAGGGAGATATCCCTCTTCATCGTTCGCCAGCCGTTGAATATTTTTCGCGAATCGTTTCGAGATTAAGTCGCGAGTTTAATAACGAAATGTTGGAAAATCAAAATTAAAATATTTCAACGTGTAATATATAGAGAATATAATATATAAAGGATTCTTCACATAAATTAAACAAAGAATTAAATTTTCAAAAACAAAAAATTTTTCCTCTTTAAACTGCAATGTTCATTATAGGTACATACATAAAAAGAATGATTTGCTGAAGTATCGAAAAATTTAGTTTAAGGCAAGATCCGCATTGGAAGAACTATTTTGTTGAAGAATCTAAAAATTTAACTAGATATAGATCTGAAAAGTGATTTTGCTAAACTATGATAATTAGGATGACAAAATTGATTGCTAGAATATCAAAACGTTTATTATTCATTATGCTTAAGATTCCTGCAAAATTATTTTCAAATCTGTATTAGTCAAATTTTAGATTCTTTAGCAAAATTACACTTTCAGTGTGAAAATAATTATATTAAATTATTAAAATGTGAAGAGGTACTCAAGCATATGAGATGAATATTGTTCGAAAAAGTTTTGACATTCGACATACGGATAGTTATTGTAATTACAGAATACGGTGTTGGAGATTTTCGAGAGTTGTTCAGATAGAGATTTGTCTCATCGCGTGTTTAATTTATGAATCTGGCAAACTGGATGTTGGTTAACTTTGATCTTTGCACAGGCTCTACATGTTGTACTCTCGGCTTATATGAAAGTTATACATTTATAATTGTGACTCACTTCAGAATAGAATAGAAAAACTTCCGCAAGTGTTGCGAGATATTCCTAATGTCACCATCTTCGTAAATAATTGATTATTTGGGTGGAATGCCTCGCCTTCTGGCGCTTGTCGTTATTCCTTCAATGGTTACGAAATTTTCGTCACCAGCTGCAACGATCGTCTGCAGATCGATCGATCGTCTGGGAAGAATCCAAGCGGATAATAACGCGTAACTATAACGTCAGCGGCGCGAAGTAGAACGAATCAACGTCATTAGCGTCGATTTACTATTGGACGTGTCGGGATGTGCAACCAGGCGAATTGTTCGGTGCATTCGTCGCATAATGGTGCATAGATCCTGCATCGTTTCCTGATCCACAATACATTCGCATACACGCGCAGCGCAAGTTCACGATCGTGTTTTGCATGTATTATACATGCATAGTGCGCCTCTATTAAAATGATATTTCTTAAAGAATCCTAAATGCCGAGTCTTTCACGTTCCGATCATACTCGCGATTGCTCTAATTTCTCATTTTGTAGGGCTAGTTTTTGTACAGAGAAGGAATGATTTTGGTGAGTATAATTTTATTAGATTATTAGAATAATTATGTTGATGATAGTGCTACAAAGTTTCAATATTTTAATAATTAGTTCGAGTGATTTATATAATTATTTTGATGATTCAAACAGAATTATTTTTAAATGTGTATATCTAGCTAAATTTTTAAATACTATACCAAAAAAGTTCTTTTCGTACAATTATTTTCTACGTAGTGAATTTATTTGTATTATTCAAGCAATTCAGAATTCATTTTCGGTGTATTTAATTCCAAATATTTTGACAAAATTTTTTCCAAATCATTCACAACATTTATTAAATTTACAATGATTTTTTAAATTTACATCGTTTTAAAAAAAATTATTTTTTATTTTTATAAACTTTTTGAAATTTAAGAAAATTTTGTAGGTAAAACATTATTTTATTAGTTCGCAAACATTAGTTCGCTTGGATTTGACCACAAGTTAATATGAAAAATTCCAACAAAATGAAACATTATTTTCACTTTCATGAAGTCGTTTATTGTCTCCGGAACACTACTTAATAAATGTTTTACCTGGACAGATTGTAAAAAATGAGAGCATTGGAATCGATAAAGTTTCAAACATGTGTTACTTTTCAAATTTATACAATTTACAAATTATAATCTTGAAATGTGTAGATTTTCTTCTTACGCAATCTGGCTAAATAGACCTAGAACGATGCCAACGATGAAGCGATTCTGACAGAATGGACCGATGTAACGAGACGAAAGTAGATGATAGATCGTTCTTCTGTCCCCAAATAGGCGTGCGATGATTGATTAATGGAGAAGCGACTTACGCGTACTGTCGTTTGATTCGTGCCTATGGATACGTCGCGCTTTTATGTCAACTCGCTACGGATGCAGCTACGAATTATATTGCCGCAGAGTTACTGTTTCCCTGCGAAACATCACGAGCCATCGCGCGATTTTAACCACTTCTAAAACATTTTTTTAGATTTTTATTTAATCTACGAACACGAGATTTGATAAAAATCGAATATATGAGAATTTCTTCTCTGATTTATACATTAACTTAAATCTGACTCGCTATACTTTCGTATTATTAAAACATTTGAATGCTGAAGATAATCGTACAAATTTGCGAAAAATGTCAACATCTGCGCTTTTCCTTTTTTTATATCGGAAAGTGCCATGATAAGAAAATTGTTATATGTACCTATACTTTTTTATCTCTTTAACAAGTTGAGAAGAAAATACTTCGATTATAAGTTTAATAAAGATCTTAAGAATTGCGGTAAAAGCTGAACGCCTTGTTTTCTAATAATAACAGATATCATTACATCCTTGTTGTTTGTCATTAAAGATAAAATGAATGATTCACTGTATTACACTGTGTTATTTATGCAGTGTCATCTCTTGTCAAAAAATGTTTATTGTCATCTTGTTGCGACGATCATTTTTTAACAGCTCTGTGTGACATTCAACAGTTAAATTAAAATAATTTTAAAATTGGAATTTGTTAGTTTTTCGTAATGAAAGAGACAACTTTACGAAACGACTGACACGCGAGTAAATGATGACGACCGAAATCTCTGGGAAGCGCATACGGTGAGGAAATAATAAACGATCGAGGAAAAATCGGCGAGTCACATCCGCAGGCTCGCAGGATCCTATGGGTCGTTTTCACGCTGCGTGATCGTGCGACGCGATTGAATCAATCTGAGGGAGAGTCCTGGCGTGCGCGCAAGGGGTACGTGCCGCCCTCCGTCCGATAAAGGGACGTGATTTTACGCCTCTCTATCTAGCATCCGCGTTGTCTATTCCTCTCGCCTCGGAAAGCCGACAATTAGTCGCCTGCTTATGTCCGTGATTAATGGACATCTACGAGTGCAGTGAAACCGGCGGGCGTGTGTGTGTTCCAATAGCATGAGGAGAAAGAGAATGAGAGAGAGAGAGAGAGAGAGAGAGAGAGAGAGAGAGAGATATGGAACGAGATGAGAGAGTTAGCTGTGTGGCGGTGATATTCCATTAATGGCCATTATATTCATCACGCGACAATGCGTGAAGTTCTTATGACGTTGCAGACGGTCGCGAACAGTTGCGTAATAGTACCATGTCATGGCCTGAATCTCCCCGTCAGTTTGCGACAACGTCACTTTTCCCGTAATAAATAGTAAGAGGATAAATAAAGCGAAATGCGAAATGGTATTTAGCGATAAGATGAATGTTAAATAGGTACACAGAAAAAGCGGTTTTGCTGTTAAAAATAGTATCTAAAAAATAGATATCTAAAAATTTAGATACCTAATCATTTTGATGTGTGATCCAAATAATATTATTTTTAGACTTATTTTTTAAATGAAGCTTTCACCTTTTTATATGAAAAGAACAGTTTTGCTGAAATTCTAAAAATTTAGTTGAATACAGACTTCTAAAAATAATTTCGCTTGGATCAACGGAACAATTATATTATTAGACGCTTAAAATAATTGTTAGAATGTTAACTTTTTGCAACATTATTATCAATGTCTAAGCATTCTTACTTTAAACATAATTATTCTGATGGTTCAACAAAATTATGTTTAGAACTGTATCTAGCTAAATAAAATTTTAGATACTTCAACAAAGTCGTTCTTTTCATCTAGAAAAATAAAGATTTCATGTAAAAATCTAGACACAAGTTAAAATAATTTTATTTAGATCAAAATAATTATGTATGATATTTAAACTGGTATAGAATGTTAAAATTTTTTGCAGCACTGTCGTCAACGCTTAAATTTTATATAAGTATTTTGATCATTCAACAAATTTAGTCTCAGATCTGTCTATTAAATTTTTAGATACTTCAGTAAAACCATTCTTTTCGCAAAAAAGTAAAAGCTTCAGGATTATAAAATTAAAAATTTAACAAGTACGTTATTCAGTTTTATTAGATATAATACACAAGACGAGTCAGTATGAATTTCTCTTGAAATGATTAATATCCAAATCGTCAAGTTCTTTAATTAGATTTTTTATATATTCTTAAGTCTATTAATGTACACGTATTTGAAAAAAATCAATAAAATTTTCCTACATACTTATAATCATATGAAACGATGTACAATCCCTGGCAAGGGTTGGGTATCGTAGAAAGTGCAAATATTTTCGTATGCATATACGCAAATATAATCGCGCCTTCGGTAGGGACGTCTGTCACAAAAGAGCATATCACAAGAGCTGACACTACCGCGTCTCTAAGCAAACACGTAGTCGTAGCGTGACTTTTTTTCCATTTTTTTCTTCTCTCTTTCTCTCTCTTTTTTTTCTCTTCCTGTGACACGCTGTTACACGGCGAGCACATGTATGCAAAGACAATATTTTGAATGTATAATGAACGGTGCGCACGCGGGAGTGGGGCTCACTGACAGGAGATCCAAAGAGGTTGCGGCTTGTCAATTCCGCAAAAGTTCCATTTCCATATTTTGCATTCGCGCAACACACAGTCATCTACAACAACAGTTTTTCGTCAGCGCTCCGACACGCGTATCGCTTTCGCGTGTGTTTAAGTGTGGACTTGGGTTACATTGTAGAATGTCGTGTGCGTGCGTCGAGCAGACCGTATTATTTTTCGTGTTCGACGTCGAGGCAAGAGGACCAATTCTCTCGGCGACGAAAATAAATACGCGCGCGCGGGCGGAGAAGGAGGAAAAACATATTTCGAAATTAATGAACAAAATTAATAGGAGCTGTCATAGGAGCGCGTTGCGTTGCCGCTGCATTAATTAAAATGCGATACATAGGTATCGCGCGCACGCCTGTACATACGTATTCGGCTTTCATAATTATAATCGTATATCGCAAAAGGAAGGGTACATAGCTCGCGTGATTATGCGTGTAAATTAATTATACATTATGCAATGCGCGAAACGTAATATGATCGTATATATTACCCATGAGAGACTATAAGTTTTAAATCGTCAGTATTTGTTAAGTACGACTATGGTTGATATGATGGAATAAACTACACTGATTGTGAAAGAAAAATTTTTGGTGTTTGTAACTATAATTATATATTACTATAATTATGATTATTACTACTAATTTTATTAATAATAACTATATATGTACAGTTTTATTAATAAATATATAGTTGACATTGAAAATGACTAATGAATTATAATTATAAGATATATTAGTCTAATTAACTATAATTGTAGCTACTTTTTGGAGCATAAAATATGATTAGTTTAAAAATAATAACAAATTACAACAATTAATTATAGTTACAAACATTTTTATGATAATAATAATTGTAATCATTTTTGATAACAATTACATACATTTATTAGTCAAATTATACACATAACTATTATTACTAATATTATAGCAATATTAGTACATTAAAATTTTTTCAAAAGCTTATTATTAGCTCAAATTAAACAAAGCTATAACAAAGTGATAAATAAAAGTAATTGATATAAATATATTATATAAGATTTTGCGGTCGATTATGGAATCTTCTTCGGAATTCTATGATCTATCGTGGACTTTCGAATTTCGGAATAGAGTTTTTAAGAACCTCAGTTGTCCGGGTCGGAATTTTAGGAAATACCACGATCGAACGTAGATCACATATAGGTCAACAACTCCGTGACAGCTACTTAAAGCGTGCGGTTTCCCAAAGGACTATTTGGCCAGATTAGCCCGCGTAAGTGTGCTCTAACTCTAATCCTGTTAAAATGTTTGCCAACCAAGGGAGAAGCTGGGAGCGGGGCACCGAATTGTACTCCTCTTGTGTCCGGATGTACATGATGTTCGTTTATATTTGCACAGCTTGGTCAAACATTGGAGTGTGCCTTTTAGTAACCCCCGACGCCTTCGGCAAAAACGCGGGTACGCTGTTATGGGGATTATATTTGGTGCGCGATAGTAAAGATTTAAGATCGGCGAGATTTGCCCTCCGCATTCGAAAGATACACTGCCATAAAAAAGCAGGCCCTATTCGATAAGACATTAAGGTTCAATGTTTGCAAGTATATACGTGTAATGATGTTATATGTATAAAGCGTCAGCATAATTGATTATACGCGGAAGCAATATTTAATTGGACAATAATGATGTGAGCGATAATGTAAGAGCAGGACCAATTAGCAGCGTTGCGGTTGCGGTCCGCGCCAGCCATATATGTCAAATTACGGCGTATCGAATATAAACGGAAACATTGAACTAACAATGCCGTTAAAAATAATGACGTTTACTGGAATTGCAAATCAGATGCAAGCGGAAAATACCGTTCCCATGAAGGATTGCGTATATTTTTTTTACATAATCGATAAATCGTAAACGAGGGAGTACTTACTTAAGTAAAAAATTTAAGAACAGTTATAAAACAAAAAATGTAGACAAATTCAGAAAAAAAACATAGCAACTGTAAAGCTAGGAAATTTTATGTGAATTAATGTAGGTACATAATTGAGTAAATTCCCAAGCAGAACAAATAATTATGATACCAAAATGATGTCAAAATGACTCCAAAATAATTATTAAGTCATTTTTCAATCATTTCCGATTCAATGTCATTTTGACATTATCGTGACTTGTTGTTCCGCTTGGGTTGATGTGATTGAATAAATTGTTTTATAGCTATATAATAATAAGAAATAGTTTATCCAACTATATACATACAAATATATACACACATTCTACAAAATTTGTACAGTTGTTACTTTTATAGTTATCATCGCTATGTCTTATTTTCTAAGTACGTGAAATATAAATGAAACATAAATGATTAAATAAGAAATAAACAAATATGTAAAATATTTAAGTAAAATATACGAATGTAAAATATAAAATAATAAATAGAAATTCTAAGAAGAAAAATATAACGAAAAAATAGTATGAATACATAAGATGCTCTGTTTATATCATCACAATTCTCTACAAAAAAAAACATTCGGGAGATGTAATACGCATCTTTTCTACATGTGTATCAGTTACAGATTATCACAATTTACGCATTAATTCGGTGTTTGAGGAGGAAACGGGATGATGACGGTCCCGCGATGGCAAAGCGGGAAGCGAATTATGTGACACACGTAATGACGGGGCAATGCGTCATAATAAAATCCTCGATCTCATGTCAGGAATGCGCGCTATTGCATAGTCGGCTGGCAATCGGCCATTATGCCAATTCCATTATGCCGATATTATTGCCGGTCACCCTGGAGAAGAAGAGTGACTGATGACGCGCGCCCGATCCTTTGCAACAATGCCTTAACAGCCGTGCGATAGTTTGCTATTGAAAAATTCGAGAAAAAAAAGAAAAGAAAAAAGACGCGGGAAAGAGGCAGGAGAGAGAGAGAGAGAGAGAGAGAGAGAGAGAGAGAGAGAGAGAGAGAGAGAGAGAGAG
>NW_017259428.1:556004-560109 GCF_001594045.1 Atta colombica
GACTGTCGAAAGTGGGCGGCATAATCCGACCGTTTCTGAAAATGGGGAAAAATGGTTAGGGGTTGGTTTAGTTGGGATCAGAGTCAGACCTTTTTTTGGCGTGCGCGAAGTTTTTTTTTCGAGGAAAATGGGGTAAAGCCGGGCGACCGCGTCAGTCGATTTCATTGTCGGGGACTTGATTTTGCGACCATTATTAGAGGTGCCGAACGCGCGATCGTCGCTCTCGCCACAAATACGGGGTGTTACCCGCAGAGTTTTTCTTCTTTTATCTGGTGGTTCTTTCACATCTCGAGAAAACTCGTTAATAAATTTCTTAGTCTAATATTTTTTCCAGGGTTTTTCTTAGGATTTAATGTATGTCACGTACTTATATAAATAGACATACATATGTAGTAGTTGAGCTGTTAAAAAAATTTATATTTTATTTAATGAACGTTGCCGTAATGCGAAATTATTTTGGTTTTATCGTTTTCATCGTCCATTATAATAAAATGTGATAATTAAGGAATTTAAATTGTGTAAGATAGATATTATAATTTACAATTACACTGCTTTATTATATACAGCGAATCTTTAAGTTATTAGATTAAATATTTATTGATTATCTATCTTAGTTTGCAATTATTGTTCACATTTTGCATCGTGCTATAAATTTTATTAGATGATAAACAGATAAGTAAATATTTAATTAAAAGTGTAAAAAATCTTAGAATAGATAGCTGTGTTGCTTGAACGGACTGTATCTGTTATATTACGTTATTATAGCCAAGTGTTAACCAACGCCTTTAACGAAGGGGTGTCATCCCTTTTATCGTCTCGCTTCCTCCTTCTAATCGGTTCATTGAGATAGAAGAGTATTCTCCCCCTCCATTCCGCCCTCACATAGTAGGAGAGTAAGCAGTACGGTCGATCCTGTGTAAACGTGTACAAGGTGTTGTAAAAGTATCACTTTTAATAACACTTTTTAATAACAAATTTTTGGCGAAATTAAAAGCGATCTTTTAATAAAATTTTCATTGGACATCCATGCTTTTCGATCTTCCAACTAGATTTAAATAATTTTTAGAGAATGCAATCTGCTATTAGAATTTTCATAAAATATTTGTGTATGATAAACATGATATTATATCATATTGATATTTGTTCAATAATTATTAATATTACTTTAATTAGCAATGTATTAATTTTATTATATATTATAATTTCGGAGAAAAGTTAATTACTCTCTTTATAAAAAGATTTTATGAAAGATTTTATGATATATAAGAAAAAATCAATTAATATTCGTATAAATGGATAATTTTATTTTATATTAATGAAAACTTATCTTTTTCTCTCTCCGAGAAGAGAGAATACGTGCGATGGTTGAATCAAGATAATAGAAATCCACAATTCACAATGTAATTACAATGTTTGGAATGCATATCGCGGATTACCATAATAAAGTTTGAACGCATAAATTATTACGAGGTATATCCAACGCTGATTAGTTTCATGAACCCGTGACGTGATAAATTCTTAAAGACCGTCATATGGCGTAATAAACTTTCCTGTCCAAAAAAACAAGAAGACATGAGGTCTTATTTAAAAAATAATATTTGCTTTTAAATCTGCCAATTAATTCATGAATGTTTATTAAAATTTATAAGTATTTATAAATCATATATTTATAAATTTTAATAAAATTACACTATTACGTTAAAGATATATACAACAATTATATATATTATACATATTACGTTATTATTGTTGCATACCAATTTAATAGTTGTTTTATTAAAAATCATTATATTAATTTTTTTCTTTGTAATAAATTAAATGTTTCAACATTTCTTATACATCTATTTTAAACTCATCTATTTTTAACTCTGATTTATCTTTCGCGATTAAATTGATATTTTCCCAATAATGCAATATCGTTCCGCTTTCTGATTACTGAAAAGAAAAGGTTGGTCCATCGCAACTGGAGAGTAGAAAAGAATGCCAATACGTCGTTGAGAAGGCTATACGTACATATGTAGACGATAGAATCAGTCGTCTGCCTCGAGAGAAACCGACGGGATGAGGATCGAGACGAAATGCGAGGGAGAATGTCAGTGGGTGAGAAAGAGGATATTCTGAGAGAGGACCGAGAGAGAGAGAGAGAGAGAGAGAGAGAGAGAAAGAGACAGAGAACGGGGGTGTGTCTCAGCGCCTGGCCGCGACATCGCCAATTAGTCATCGACGCTTAAAAACAGCGGGGGTGCGCTGCTCCACCTACCTACCCCTTGCAGCTCTCTGGATGCAAACGGATGCGCGAGTGAGCGAGTGACTACCCGCATCGCGTCGCATCCTCGCGAGAGGAAGAGCATTTTATCGCGCTCCACTGAAGTGACTTACTTGCATACTGTCGCCGTTCAACCGCACCCTCTCTCGTGGTTCGGTCCGGAGGCTGCTTAATTGCGCCCCGACTCGAACGGCGCGTGATGACTTGCCGTTTTTTTCCCCCTTTTTATACGAATCACATTGGATTACATCGGAATGCATTATTTAAGAGATCAATACATATTTATACAATAATCACGAATCGTGTAAAAAAATATATAACGATCAGAATAAATAAAACATTTTTTTATATTTTTTTTCGGAATTAGATAATATTGGAATACGGTATTGGCGAATTGATATGGTCAGCCGATTATATTTATAGGTCTTGTATTTATAGATCGATAGTATATCTAAATATTTTTTCTTAGTTTACATTTTAAAATTTGAAAAATTTATAGAATAATATAGAAATTTAAATATCAAGTATTCATTACAGATATATCCTCTAATTCTTTTATTTTTTTATACTTGATTAAACATCTATGGTTTATTGTCGTTAAAAAAAAAAGATTCATAGGATTTTTCGGTGCAAATATATATACGTGCATCAATTTGTATCACGTTATCATGCCCCATTATAATCATAACTATGTTCCATTATAACGATAGATATCGGGTTAGAAAGATCCTCGCAGAGAGCTCGTTTACCGTCTGGACATGAATATCCCTCTCTAATATCCAAGTCCGAGCTGTAGATAAGGGTGAAGAAGTGAAGTGAATACAACAAGGGGGTGCCGTAGGCAGGGGTCTTGTGTGTAACATAGCAGCTGCTATTGACACCTCGATACCCTGACTCAAATGGAACCAACCAACTCCTCTCGCGTTGCACAGCATAGCTCCGCTGCTGCGAAGGTCCGCGGCTACACTTACGCGCATCTGTGTGCGTACCGTTTCCATTCCGTTTGTGCGTCTGTGCACGTAAGTGCGGTACACCGAGGCACCTTCGAGAAGGCTCGACTTCGCCTCTCGGTGTAGGGAAGTAGGACATAAACTTCGACTACGTCCAGTCGCCCTTTTATCGCGTTCCTCGTATTAATCCCCCATGCATTGCTCAGTTTTTCATTTCTTTCAGATTTGCGCGCGTAATATAAAAACATTTTAACACAGCAGCTAAAATTTTTGTAACGGTGATAGAAAAAATAATGAAACAAGTAAATAGATGTATAAGTCGAATAATATGGTGAAATGAAAGAGACTTGACGAGAATAAATAAAATTTTAAATTAAAAATATTATAAGTAGGTAGGCCCTGACTTTAAATGCGCCAGACGATTAAGTGCAATAATGCTTGATAATTAGATGGGAAATTTTTATTTAAAGAGATTTTGTTATAATATTGTAAACTGGACGGACGTAAAATATATATTCTCTACGCGAGAGAAACAAGTTATGAATGCTTTAAGGGTGCATTTAAATTAATTTTCTTTCATGTCAGCCAAGTGTACATTCGCATTAACTAATTTAATTTCTGCTCAGCGTCAAATCACGTTTCAACGCTCGGTTTAAAATTTGCATGAACAACAAATTTAATTAAATAAAATAAGAAATTATATTACCGGAATAAATAATTATATGAGGTTGAATATATATTTACAGCGCGCGGTGTTACTGTCAGACGTGGCAATCCAATTTCAATGTCGTTTTCAAGCGTAGTTTTTACCAACTTTTCCTCGGCTATCTCTCTCTCTCTCTCTCTCTCTCTCTCTCTCTCTCTCTCTCTCTCTCTCTCTCTCTCTCTC
>NW_017259428.1:560209-562050 GCF_001594045.1 Atta colombica
TCTCTCACATATTTCATTCCCCTCAATATAAGTCACGTAACAGAGGGTTTTCAACGTATGCATTCCCGTGATCGAAGAGAGCAGATGCGTCGCGCCTATCAACAAGCAATTACAACGCCGGTGTTACATTAATTATTCGCGGATGAAAGGCGCGATCGCTCTTCGGGGAAAGGTAGCATTTCTCTTTATCCACCATCCACTCGATTGAACGATTAAGGTGACTTCCGCTTGGCAATAAACAGTCTCGCATAATTTGATAATTAAAAGCTCTTGCCTCCTTCCCTTTCTCTCTCTCTCTCTCTCTCTCTCTCTCTCTCTCTCTCTCTCTTTCGTCCCCTCCCCTATTTCGTGACTCTTGCAACGGAATCCTCAAGCATTCAGTCCTCGTAAATTTGCATAACTTGCTGCCTGGACCAGGTAAGCTTTCCGATGGAATAGAGACAAGATGCCTAATGTTGCGGAAACTTTTTACTACCGTTTGGAAATAAAGAGCCGAATAATTCGAGCATTAAAGGGATGATGAAGCTTACGCTGCTAGGAAGAACCCCTTATATTTTCTATTTAATATTATAAACGATTTAGGTGGATTTAGGTCGAGTCAGAAAATAATCCAATTTGTCGATCTTTCGACTTACGATAATAGATGAACATTTTTTTTATACACCGGAAGAACGGTTTTGTTAAAGTATCTAAAAATTTAATTTATTTTAAATTTGAAAATAAATTGGTTGGATCATCAAAATAATTATGCAGGAACTCTCAAGCATAATAAATGCAAAAGTTTTGACATTCTAGCAGCTTGTTTGAGTATCCAATAATTATTTAAATGTATAATAGAATTATTTTCAGATCTATATTCAGATAAATTTTCTTTACCAAAATCGTCCTTTCTGCAATGTGTACAATTTATGGAAAAAAAATTTTTTCGAGCTTTTAGAAAATAAATCCGACAAAAAGGAAAAAATATTTGTCTAAATGGAAAAGAATTTAAAAAAGGATGTTCGCCATTTTTCGAAAATGTAAACAAATATATCCAAAACCCAAATATGTTTCTCTCCGTAATTTTCGGGCGAAATATTTTTACTAATTTACGGGTAACTAATTTACGGTGTATTATTATATTATCTGAAGATGACTCAATCCAAGAACCGAAATATATATCCATATAATATCCAGTATTTCAGCGTTTATAATATATGCATTTATATGAAATTTAATAATAATAATGTATCAATAATTCTTCATACTTAATATTTGTTAAATCGATTCTTATTTACCCTTTTTTATCATCTTATTATTTTTTTTTTTAAATCAATATCTCTTTAAAATCAATATTTTCATAAATATCGATTTCTTCGTAGCATTTTAAACATAAGATATTCATGAGAATTAACCGTAAAGGCTGTAATAATTATGGCGTAGGCATATCACTTTATGTATGTATATAGAAAAGCAAAGTATAAAGAACTCTCGACGAGTGTCTATCGTAATCACCGATCAAAGATGAAAGACCGCGATGATCGCGTTGCAGCGAGTGTCTGTCAAAGAGATAGAACGCGGAATTACATGGACTTACAACGGGAGGCGGACTTACAACGCCCCGGGATGTAATCGGCAATGGGTCGTGGATGATGCCCGAGATCTTTCCTACTTAGGATCGTTGAACGTACACGCGCACGTAGCTCGCACGGTGGCACGCGACCGATCCATAGAAATCCTTTATAGACGCGGCGTGCGGGTGACATTTCTGGACGAGTGTTCCTGACTGCCGACCGACATACATACGCGAAGACAGATAGCAACTATAATACCGTCGTCGGCTTGTGCCGCCGTCGCCGCCG
>NW_017259428.1:562150-564565 GCF_001594045.1 Atta colombica
TGCCACATGTACGTGTAATCGCGCGTGGATGGCATTCTGCCCCGTATGACATGGAGCACGCACTCCGGATTATATCGCGCAGATCGTAGACGCGAGATTTCGATGTGGTAATGAAATACGGAAGAAACTTTTTATTTGTATGAGAAAAAACTTTCTATCTGGTCGCGTTAAAAGCAGTTGTGCAATATGGATCTTTTATACAGAAAAAATGAATTTTATTGAAGTATCTTAAAAAATTTAGCTAAATACAGATTTGAAAAGACGGAAAATAATTTATAGGATTATCAAAATAATTTATATAAACTCTAAAAAAATATCGGTATAAATTTAACATCAAACATTATAATTATACAAATTGAATCTCACGAAAGCTCTTGAAAAAAAATTTTTTTCTAAATTGAAATTAATAAAATTATGACAATTTTCCGAAAAATTTGATTCTTTGTCACTATTTTCAAAAAATTTTTTAAATTTATGTTAAAAGCTCAATTGATGAAGCATTTACGAAAAGAATGCTGTTGGAATTTTAAAAAAATCTTGTTTGTGCTTCTCGGTAATGATAGCAAAATTTAAAAAAAATAACATATTTAAACTATTTATAACTTTTGATAAAATTACTTTTTCGCAATTTTTTATTTCATTTTCTCGCAAAATCTCTAAAGATTGCGTTTATAAAAAATTGTTTACGTACTTTTATTAATTCCGAATTAACAATAACCATTCAACTGAGTGTCTTTTTTCACAAAGATTCTACCCCTTTAAGCGAAACTTAAATAAGCGACATTTTCATTACGACGAAAATAATCGTTGAATTAATTGTTTTACCGTAAGTATTGCGAATTAACGTTTATTTAATTTCTCTATACAAAAGAACATGCTTTCCAGCACAATATTGCAATACAGAAGCAAAAATTCTAAGAGTGACAGTTGATTGAATGTCGCATAATTGTATATCGAATTGTCTTGCCTGTGAATCCACCGCATGAAAAAAAAAAGGAATGCGGTGTAGGAAAGAAGTCACGGATAAATGAAAAACTAATAGGACGTGTCCCTCGGACAATGGTCCGGTTTGATTTTCAAGCCGCAATTGGGGCCGCGGTTCCGCGTTTTCCTGTTGGCGTTTGTTGTTGTTCGGCCGCTCGTCAGCCGCAGGAGAGTCGCGTCGGTGTGTACACTTTACGTATACATGCACGCACCACGTGTTGCCCAGGTAGAGAGGCATTTTTCCACAGGCACCTGCAGTTCAAATAAACGCATCGCCCACGCTTTTTCCATTTCGGCCCGCTCGCTCGAATGAAAAACGAAGAAGTAAAACGACGCGGCAGCGACGGAATCACGTAAACCAATCGGATAAAGGTGAACCGGACATCAGGTATGTCTCCTTCAGCTTCTCAGGATAAGCGTTTTTTAGATGGGAATTTTGTTAAACAGAATTAGTATTTTTGCTTTCAATGCAAGAGAAGAAAGTATAAAAAAGTCCTTTTACAAGAAGGTAAAATTTTTTTTTCCTTTAAATTTATGGCATTAATTAATTACTTCGTACAGTAATTAATTACTGTATATTTGAAGGAAAAAAATTTCAAATCTTCATAATGACACATTTAAAAAAAGGCCATCCCTACATTAAGGCTACATTTGTTTCAGTGTTCACACGTTTTAATCATTCATTATACATAGAACAAGACTTAAAAGTGTGCTGAAAGTGTTCGAACTGAATGTAGCCTTAATATAGGATGTCAGATATATCATTATGAAGGTTTGAAATTTTTTCCTTTAAATCTCTCTCAGCAAATTTTGCTATAAATTTAAGGAAAAAAACCTATTATTTTTTTTTATCCTTTCTTCTTTTGAAAGCAAACATACTTATTCTGTTTAACAAAGTTTATTTCTTTTATTGTGTTCTGTTTTACATTTGTTTGAAAGTAAATAGTTTATCACGAAAACGAATAAAATGAACGCAGTTCGTTCAGAGAGCGCAAATATAAAAAAATAGACTTTGGAGTTGCTATTTCACTGTGTAAAATAATAACTTTTGGGTGTTTCTATTTTTCTTTGACAACACGTATTTCTTTAAATGTACCATTAAGAATGTCTCTGCATGCCACTAGTGGCACACATACTGCGAATTGGCTATCTTTAGTTTAATGTCCGATATATTTGCGCTTTACAGTTACTGGTGAATCATAAATGCCAAAAATGGTAGCAATAAGTAAATACTTCACAATTCGAAACAATTTGACTTTTTTTAACCTGAATCAGCACTTTCTATTTATTTATTATTTAATTATATATAAGTGCAGTTTAATTTTAATATTTCTATATTTTAATAGAATTTGTTATTTTCTAGAAAATGAGTTATTTTAATATCTATGAAGAATTTGGTATTTATTGTGATTTTCTTACAGCAAATTCGGA
>NW_017259428.1:564665-577656 GCF_001594045.1 Atta colombica
ATATTTTATATACAAAGAGGATACTATAGTAACTCTAAAAGATCTTAAGGGATGATTCTTCTCATAAATTGAAGACACAACAATACTTCGTATAACTATGTTCAAAACAGCTTAGTTTCAAAGATACTGAATGCAATCCAAATTGAAGAAAAAAATTTTATTCCAAAATTTTAAAAACCACTTGGATTATTTTGGTGAAATTTTTATGTTTTTCAAACATATACAAAGTTTCATCAAAATAATCCGAATGGTTTATTAAAATCTTTTAAAATACTTAGTATCTTCATTCCATGAAGAATAGAATGGAGATATTAAATAAGTATAATATCTCTTAATACTTTGTATAAGTAATAATATCTTCATTCCATTCTTCATTCCATGAGGGGAGGTCCCTATATAATGTTTATTAAGTATAGCGCGAGTGATCGAATTTATCATTACATGGAAAGAATGCTTTTGTTGAAATATCATTTATATTTATAACATAAAAATTTCGCCCTGAAAATAATTTTATTGAATTATGAAAATAATTATATAGAACATTTAAATATTGATGACAATGTTTCAAGGAATTTCAATATTCTAGTAATTAGATTACGCGTCCTACACACAATTATTTTTGATGATCCAAGAAAATTATTTTCAGATCTATATTTAACTAAATTCTTAAATATTTCAGCAAAACCATTCTTGCTGTGTAGAAGCTAGACAGTTTCAGGATCAT
Source organism: Atta colombica (assembly GCF_001594045.1). NCBI lineage: Eukaryota > Metazoa > Arthropoda > Insecta > Hymenoptera > Formicidae > Atta > Atta colombica. The sequence goes on from NW_017259428.1 coordinate 565,390, forward strand.
TTTTAATTCATTAAAAATGTAAATTATATAAAGGAAGGCAAATTTTAATGTGACAATTTAAAAAATAATGATTGAATAAAGTCGATCGCATAAAACTACCCCCGAGAAATCAAAGTGAGCCAGCAGTTGAGATTCTTTCGGTCAATCTATTAACTTAAAAGATAAATATATCCTTGCGTCTATTTGCGGGGCAAATTTATCCGAAGCAAAATCCCCATTTCCCGGCAATGTAGTTCGACGGCGTGCACAACCTCCGATATTATTCCCTAATTACGCTCCGGCGTCTGTTTACGATCCGATCGTTTCTCTTTGTGCGGCGAGTGCCCCTTCGTACGCTACTACGCTCCATCCCTTGTTCCTCGTCCATGATACGTTCTCGATTCCCGATATAACGCGTGCACGCGGGCAACACGTCTAAGATGTGTATCAACGTTGTATCGGCACGGCATTACGTGCATGCTTAGACGTGCACAACAATACAGTCATATAGGTTCGGATATAAGCTTCCGAGCTCTTTCATCTTATCGCGGTATCAACGTCAAACGCACCAGACGCTCGACTCGACTCGACTCAGGGCTCTCGGCTCTCGGCTCGCTAGCTCGCTTAGCTCCATGCTCTCTGACTGGTTTCCGCCCATTCTCATTCTCCCGATATATACCCTATCCCCGGACTACCCGAATGCGCATAGCGGAAGCCGGTTATACGGTTATACCTAAACCCTACACCGATATGTAGGCAGGTTGGTCTGGCTTGCCTCTTGTAACGTATTGCCTTTCACGAGACGACAACGCGCTGCGCGCGTGTTTGTACACTCCGATACCGATTGTAACCGTGTAATTCCGCGCCCCCAATGCCATGCACGCGATTTTTCATACGAACGCGGCACCGGGCTCGAATGTCATTAATTTCCCCCAGCGGTGAAACATTTTATATTGAATTTTTCCGCTGATATGTTATGTCAACCTTCCCATGCAACTTTTTCCGGAAGAAATAACAAACTAAGCTACGCGGGACGACCTCCTGCAAAATCCTATATTTCCTCAAATTTTGTTTTACTAAGTTCATATTAGGATTTCTTTCTCACTTTATTACGTGACGACTACGCAATTCTTTTACTGTAATATTTATCTTCTAATGATAGGATGTATGCGTATACTCACGGCTTCGTCTATCTTAGCATCTATACGCTGTTTAATAGAGGAAGTTTCATATATTAAGCCTGTTCTTTTTAGCCGAACTTTCTGCGCTTCTTGTGCGGTTTATCTTTTCTCTTTTCTTTCCAATGTAGAAAGAAAAGGAAAGCTAAATCGTGCAAGAAGTTCAACTAATAGACAAGGTCTATTAGTATTATTAACACACAAAAACATCTCTTACAGAAATTTAATACTGATTAAGTACTTATGAATATTAAAAACTTTGAACCTTAAATAATGTTTTTAATACTCAAATTAAATAATTTACAGTTTTTACAGTATTTTTGGCCAATAAATATTAAATTGGATTTTTATAAGGAACAGCATATCTAAATTAATGAGCATCTAGCATAAAGTAACCATATTGATTTACATAACATATTTATTGATCTCATGTTAATTATGCTATGTTTATACATCTTGTGTATGAAAGTCATTATTTACTTTTACTCATTTTATATTAATTATTTTATATTAATTAGGTGAAAAATGAATAAAACAGCAGGTTCAATTCTACTTTTCTGGATATCTTGGAAATTCGTCTCAGAGGGTAAACTTATTGTTAGAGGATTAACTACGATATATTTGTCTGTAAAAAAACCTTAGCCATAAGCCGCGTGGTAGATTTCTTCGGGGCAGGTAGACTTTAAAGAGCTACGCTGTTCCCCTTTCATCGTCGCGCGTGTCTCTCTTTGCACATTCCCGATGAGGAATCGAGCATCGCGGCATTGCAGAATCCGGGCGTCTCCCGCTGGGCACACGTTGAAAACAGAAACGCTTCTAGCAAAAGCGGAATGAGCCACGTGCGCGCCAGGCGCCGCTCGAGGCTTACGAACTGTCGAAGCGCGTAATTCTCCGCGTGGATCCTCCGCCACTTGAATTAATAATATTAATTCGGGCATTCGGTTGTTGTGTTTGCCTTCAAATATCAAACGCATCGCGTGGGTGTCACGAACGTGCGGCGTAGGGCGGACAGCCGATCGCGGCGAATCCGATTCTCCTTGTGTATGTGTATAATTATGCAGGTATCTCAAGTCTTGATGTGCGATAAAGACGGAATTACAACTTTTCTTCTCAAAACAATCCCTGTAAAATTCTCCGACACTCTTAGACTAAAGCTTTCTATCTATAATACTAGAAATCATTCTAAGATTTCGGACAGAGAAAAAAATTAACAAATCATATTTGAGCAATTCGGTCACTTGATTAATGCTTGGTCAATTTTTATTATGCTATATCAATGTGTATTATGCAGGTATTTCAAACATTAATATGCGGAAAAGATGGAATTACAACTTTTCTTCTCAAAAAAATCCTTGTAAAATTCTCCGATATTCTTAGACTAAAGCTTTCTATTCATAATGCTAGAAATTATTCTAAGATTTCGAACAGAGAAAAAATTAACAAATCATATTTGAATAATTCTCGATTTGATTAATGCTTGATCAATTTTTTCTTTGTCCGAGATATTGAATCAATTTCTAGCATCATGAAGATAAGGCTTTATCTTCAGCTTATCTCCAAGTTGATTATATTGCTTACTTCTTTTTTGTATCAAAATTGGCCAGGATTTCAATGGAAGCGAGTTTTAAGCAAGTAGAACATAAAATCATTATAAGATCAAGATACATTAAGAATCACTTTAAGAAAAATTATAATATCACACGTGATATTATACTTTTGATTGATGATTTTGTGAAGAATTTTGACATGACAATAATTTTTAGAACTAAAAGATCATAAAAATTATTATCATCTCAAGAATTCACAAAATTATCATAAAAAATGAATCAAATGACATCATTATAATTTTTCCTAAAATGACTTCTACTTAATGTCGTCTTGATCTTATTATGATTTTGTGTTTTATCTGGGAACATTTCACTGTAAAATTTTTCAAGTATATTGATTAGTTATATTCTGAGAGAGAAAATTTTTTTACAGAAAGATCGATTTTGTTGAGAGAGTTCTAAAAATTTAGGTAGATATAAATTTGAAAATAATTTTATTAGATTGTCAAAATAATCATATAGAACGTTCAAGCTGATTGCTGGAATGTCAAAACTTTTTGCAGCGTTGCTCATAAGCTTGTGTTTTTACATTAATTATTTTAATGATCCAATAAAATTATTTTCAGATTCATCTAAAGTATCATATCTATCTAAAGTTTTAGATACTTTAACAAAATTGTTCTTTCCGTGAAGAGACTCAAGAATCAACTCTTCTCTATTCTGTAACCAATTAACACGCTTGAAAAATTTATCGTATGTCAAACGAAATAGTAGTTACATGATTTAGTCGATTTTGGGTAACACATGAATTCGGGTAATTGATACATGACCGATCTTTCCTCTCTCCCCTTCTCTCGGAATGCGAAATAAGATTCGATAAAATCGGATTTGAACAGCGGGAGGAACGCCCGTATCAACGGGGATGCCGACGTGCTCATTTCCACGAAGCTGATAATCCGCGAACGGGAGCTCGACACGAGGCAGAACCTCCTCCACGTATATATTTATATATCGCATATATACACTTTTACGCGCACGAGCATGCACGGAGTACGCACTGATTCGGGCTGGAATACGCCGGGCATCTACATCTATATACCGACATATTGGGGACTGAGATTTGGCGGGACCCCCTCGACTCGACTCGACTTGCGATTATTCAATTCATCGGCCTGTCAAAAGCACCAGTGCACGCTGTGTTCCCTGATCGTTCTCTTTCCCTTCCTCTCTTTCTCTGTCTTTCGCCCTTTCTCTCTCGTCCTCTCTTTCTCTGATGCCGAGCCTACGATCTCTTTCTCTCTTTTTCTCCCTTTGGCGAGTATATACTTCCCTTCTGCCTCCCTTCCTTCCCTCCCCTCCTCCCGATATAACTATCTTCTGTCTCTCGTTCTCTCAAATCATTCCTCTTTCCAGATTTTCCATCTCCGTTCGACGCGTTGCTACCCTTCGTTCGGCGGCCGCCAACTCCCTTCGGGATGGAGAACGATTAGGAGCAATACGTTGCGATAACTGCCCCTAATATCTCGGCATCGCTGCCATACGCAATACAAATTAGGGAAGCGTACCGTGAAAGTACGGCGGATATTTGATTCTACGATTCTCTGTTCTATTCTTTCCCTCCTTCGCTCTTTCGTTCTCTTCTTCCTGTGCTTATTCTCTCAGCTAGTAATACGTTCCTTCCGAAATTCTAGTCCACGTGGCGCTTGCATGCGCATAAATCTATGTCGAAATTTACTTTATCTTGAGGACAAAATAATTAAACTTTATGTGCTCTTCACATCTTTGCAAATAAAAAATCAATTTTAATGTTACAAAAAGAAAATTACTTTTGAATCCAAATTTGTAATGATAATAATAAAGAATAATAATAAATATTTGTTAATCAAGTATTACTTTTGCATTCTTTATTTTGCACTCATTTCTTGCAATTTTATAGATATAAATCTATTTTAAAAGAAAAATTATCTGTCCTCGTATATTTCATTTAATTAATACGGTGTTAACTGCTTGCTCTGTATACAAGACCATTTACTCTTTGCAATTTCCATAATAATTTAATAATGAAAATCGAATAATTATACATTCGCATCTATTTTATTTGTTATATAAATTAATTATAAAAAAAAATTAAAATATGTATCATATATAAGGAGCAAGGAAACAACAACAGATAATAAGTCCATCTTTAGAATATCAGATTGGCCTTTTCCAAAATCCGACTACACCTGTATTATTATCGCACAAATATCCGCGTCGATGCGGAAAATTCTATCGGTTCTTTTGGCCCCGTAATTTATTCGAGCGCCATCCCCGGCCGCGTTATAAGCCCCGGCTTATATCGACGTGTCAACGCTTCACCTCGACACTTGGGCCGTTTTTGTCGCTCCGAGGGAAATGTCATTTAAAGTCGTGGCTCGTTTTAACGAGAAAGAGAGAGAAAGAGAGAAAAAGAGGGAGGAGAGGAAGAGGCCGGAGCGAATTCGACGATTCGACCACCGCCGTGAAAACTGCCGCACCCCTCACGGCGCATTAGCTGTCATCGCCTTCACCGGTCGCTTTCATCGCCCGCTATGAAACAAATGATCAAAGCGTCAACGCGGATGCTGTGAATGGACCGCAGGATCCATCCCCGGATCGTATCCTGCCGCCTGACCGCCCGATAAAGCCGTTCGACGTGTCAGTCAATTTCCGAGTGATTGCGAGCTACTAGATATTATTCATTGTGTAACAGTTAAGAAAATGAAGCTACTTCTTGAGAACTTATATTGCTAAATCATTTCGAACAATAAGTTATAAATATGACCTCATTTAATTCCGGTTAACTCTTTAATTAGTTTTCGAGGCTCGTGAATGCCAGAACAGAACATAAACTAACAGTAACATTATATCAATTATAATTTCCCACTCAACAATGTAAATGTAATATAACACATATTGTACATAACAATTACATTGTTAAGTAGGAAATTATAATATTGATGGAATGTTACCGTTAGTTTGTGTTCTCCTTTCGCCTTACCATGTGCGTGTTTAATTAATTTAAACAGAAATTATTTTGCTCATGCAAATGATACACTGAAAAAATTGAAAATGCAACGACAAAATATAATTATATATTTTAATGAAAATGTTTCTAAGGAATGACAAACGGATCAGATTTTACTTTTATTCAATATTCTGAAACGTACGAGGGGTTAATCATCGGCGATTTAACAAGTTTGCCATTACCGCGGCGGATTTTTTCTGCAAAAACCAGATCGGATTGCATTTCCTGTAAAAATACGTTTTTTCGGTATTGCTTTTTCCGTTTCATCGCTACAAATAAATTCGCCGGGATTCGCGGAATGGATTCTGCGGATGCGTGTACCGCGGTATTGTTCCGCGGTATGTAAAGCGATACTGAAATAACTGCTGTAGAAATTGAGCCCCGCGGCTGCCACATGCGCGTATTTGCACGTATTTGCACGTATTTGCACGTATGCATATGCGAACGTGTATATTACTGTACATATTATGTACGAGCTTCGCGGTAAAGTTAAAGACGAATTTGCGCGGTTTGCTACTATTCCGATCGTCATTCTCGATCGATCATCGAAAGTGAGTGTATGAATCGATTTATTATGTGTCGTCGTGAGTTCGATGCAACCCTGCAGGTACTCGTCGCGTTCTTGAAAGCGCACAACAGGAGATCTCACCTATTTGAAAGCTGCGATCAAATGCTATGTAAATATTAAACGTTAGTAATGATGACGTGTGTCACTTGTATGTAGAAACTTGACTTTTCGAGTATAAGTGCGCGTATTTCATACAAAGTATCATCTCTGATATCTTATTTCTGTCATTTATACCGTAAAAATTTTTTTTGTGTTAAAACCGGTTTTTATTAAAATTTCTGTGTTAAATTTTTGACATATTTGAGTGTTAATTTAATGTAATGTAATTATGTGATTTAAATATTTTGTGTTAAATTGATTCAAATTTTCATTATTCAAAATTTGTTAGCGTTAAAAAAGATTTATAAGTAAATGAGCAAATAACATGAAAATAATATATTTTAGGATAAAATTTGCTAAGATTGACTTTCTTTCTTTCTTTTTTTTTTTTGAACATCAACATTCTTGAAACATTCTTGATGAGTTAAAAATAAAAAGGTTATTGTATGTAAAGATCTTTTATAACTCACTTCTAAAAAAATTGATTATGTCACAATATAATTTTTTTTTATAGACTTTTGTAATATAATAATAATAATGAAAGTAATATAATTTTGAGAATAAAACTTAAAATAGGAACTAATAGAATTTTTGTCTTAACTGGCTGGATCAGCCCAATTATAAACATCGAAGGTAGTCCAATCATGGCAATAAGATATAAAATTGCGATTTTTTTAAGTTTACATTATATTGGGTTGTTCGGAAAGTTCGTGCCGATTAACCTATATAATTTAATAAATGTATACTAAAATTTAAATTTCCGCGTTTCAATTTTCCTTCAATTTTCCTTTCGGCACGAACTTTCCGGACAACCCAATATTACCGACATTTAATACTCGTTATAAAATGCTAAAACGAATATACGACTAAAATTTAAAAAAAAATATAGTAATCTTACAAACTGACATTTATATTGATAATTTTGCAGTATAAAATAAAATTAGTAAGACTAATTTACGTTAATTTACGTTACATTCGTTATTCAGTAATGATGCTGGTGCTGCGTCGAAAATTGTGAGATGTGCATTATCTTCCCACGTAAACAGATCGTCATCAATTTGTTTAATTTTTAAAATATTTAAGATGTTTAAAAAGTCCAATAAATAAACTAGTCTAATGGCAACCACCATAAAATATAAATTCTAAGATAAATGAAAAATTAATTTAATATTATAAAAGTTAATTTTACTGAGAAAAATATGCTTCCACAATTTGCTACAAATTATATATTTTTTTTGTGTTAATTTTTTATTTAATATTTATCATAATATTTATTTTAATTTCTAACATATTTATCTTATGTCAAATTAACACAAAAATTTGAGTGAATCGTTTTGGACACGTAAAATATGCTAAAATAAATATATAAATTTTTCAAACTACGCATGTTCTACCATTTATTTTATACGTTACATTTACACACTCTGATTTTCATGTCAATTGATTTACAACTACAGTCCAAGATGTAATCTTGCACATAGTGAGAACAAAGTGAGGATAAAGGAGAACATGCGAAGGCGAATGATGATGACGGAAGAGGGTTGAGGAAGGGAGAGGTAGGAATATTTCGGCAGAGCAGAAGCGGAGACAGATTTTAGCTGGGCAGCGCGCGCGGGTGACGTGATATTAATTAACACGAACCCTTCGACCCTCCCGTCTCTCTCCCTCTTTTCTCTCCTCTTCTCTCTCTCTCTCTCTCTCTCTCTCTCTCTCTCTTTCTCTCTCTCTCTCTCTTTCGCTCGCGTTCGCACGTTTACCCTTAGAGGCGTGGAGCCGAGGGTTCAAGTGTCACACGAGGCGCACACAGACGTGCGCGCACACCTTGCGAAAGCACCGACGAGCGGAAGCTGGAAAAGCTCCTCTGGCGGGCAAAACGATCCGCGACGCGCAACCTTGTTACAACCTTTACGTCATAATAGGGTGAGAATATCATGCTGCAAACGTTTATACAAAAGCGACGTCGCCGCCGCCTCGATGTACCGCCACATGCGTCTCCGTGCACGCGAAAATGTCGTCATCAAGTAAATATGACAGATACATTTACCTCAAATATACATATATTGTCTGTGTTCAAATTGCGAAATGATTATTGTGCCGAGTTTCATGAACAATTGTATTATTTATACAGGGTGAGTCATGCACACAACATAAATATGTTTTAAAATTTTGAACATGTTTCTGGATAAAAAGGAAGAGCAAATATTTCTATAATCATAAGAAGATGCTTTGTTATTAAAATAATAGACATAAATGAAATATTGGTTGATGATGAATATCAGATCAAATTCTTGCTTTTATTTATGAAAAATACTTTGATGAAAGATACTTTTAGTATTTCCTGTAAACAAAGAGAAATATCTGCCTGAAATTTTTAAATAAAGTCATTTTTGATACTACTGCATTTGTGTTCATTTTTGAGAGAGAAATATTTGCAATCTAATATTTATACAGCATTTCCTTCCTTTTTAGAAACACGCTCGCGAAATTTTTAAAACATACTTATGACTTATTCTATATAAATGTATAACTTGATTCCCTAGGAGATTACTGTGAAATTTTGGAGAAATATAGAATATATTATTTATATAAATAAAATTTAAATGTAAATAAAAAATAGCGCGCGTTTGACACAAAATTTATTTTTATTTGGGATTAACTGTTTTAATATCAAACTGTGAAAATAGTTGCGCTCAAAGGAAAAAAAGAACCATTTTTTGCTATTTTCGTTACGTTTGCTAACCGAGTCGCGGATTTCGAGGTACTCGCTCGCAGTATCGGTGAATGCGGAATGCGCGGCATAACGTCGATTTACGGCGTGAATTACGCTGGTGAACGCGCGTGGAAGCTTTTTTTAAAAGTACGAAAAGCGAAAACAGCAGCGGTGCGCGAACGTGTCTAGGACGACGACGGGCGACAAACGCCGTTTCGGAGGCCAGGCACGAGCGCTCTGAAAATTGTTTTCTTACCCTTTTTCCGTCAATCCGCGAGTGCACGCGCGGTAAAAAAAGGGCCGTCCCGCTCTCCGCTCCGTTTTTTTCCTTTTTTTTTTCAGCTATTACATTTTCCCGTGAACGACGTACGTGACCGCCGAGTACGGCGCGTTTTTCTCCCTCGCGGATATCTAACATATGTATCGAACGTGAAAATAAACACGAACGACTCTAGTCGTTCCGTTAACGTCTCGTGCACCGTCACTGTTGCAAACTGCATTCGAAATGTTATAGAATATTCGATTCTCTAATTGTTGAATATTAATAAAAATACGTTTGTTCTATTTAACTTTTAAAATTTGATAATTGGAGATAACTCCTTTCAAGGCAAACTGGACTCTCTTTCGAATTTTACAAATAATATAATTGAAGTGATATTTTAAAAAGCATAAATTGACAAATTTATTATGTCGTCTTTAAATAACAATTATAGTTTATCTTTTTTCTTACTTATATAAATAAAAAAAAACAAAAATAAACTATATTTTTGGCTATTTTTAAAGATGTAATTTCTGACTTAGGAAAATAAATAAGCTAACATAAATTAAAGATGTATATATTGGATTGTCCGGAAAGTTCGTGCCGATGTTGAAGGAAAATTGAAACGCAGAAGATTTTAATTTTAGTATACATTTATTAAATTATATAGGTTAGTCGGCACGAACTTTCCGGACAACCCAATATATGTCACATTTCAAAGCATTATTGAAAATACAAAAGTTTCATAGATTGTTTTATTATCTGAATACCTATGTAAAATTTGAACACAATTTTCTTACTGATTTAAATATTATTTAATTTTTGTTTGCATTAATTCTTATGTAAAATCGCATTTTGCGTGCGTAATTTATAGATTTGATGAAGAAGTAGCATTATGAATTAAATTAAATTTTTTACATGTACTAGTAAAACTCTAATGATGCAAAAATTCATTTGGATCCATCTACTGGTTGTAAAAGTTATTTATTTAAAACTGCAGTAAATATTGCGCTGTATAAACTATTATAAGCCAAATTATTTATATTACTTTAAGTTTATTTCAGAGCGTATTAAAAAAATGTTTATTTTTAATTAAAATAAAAACCCCAAGAAGTCGGCAATTTTTAAATTTCAATAATCTTTAACTGATATTATATGGTCCAATCATCCTTAATTCATATAGACGACGATCAGTTCACAACAAAGCTGAAAATAGAAATGCCACATAAAATACAAGACTCGAGAACGAGGGTGTATATGATATACATCGATATCGCCCCGAAGTCCTCATTTCATCCAAGATATCGGATTTTTCCAACCCTTCCCTTCGCGCTCTCTCCTTTATACCGCCTACTCTTTCCGCCATCTCTCGTCGTCACCCCCGCACGACCCTTTATACCAAACAAAACAATCTCGAACCTGTAGCGAAGACGACGGCCCCCTACGCGCGACTGTGTTAGGTGACAATTTATATACCGGACTACCTATGTAATAACTTACTCACTCGATACTTCTTTTTCGCGCGCGAGATGACGTTTTCACAGCTTTATACCTTTGCGGCTTGTTATCGCGAGAGAGTCGCATTGTTAGGCGACCATGCGAAAAATTGCACGAGTTCATACATTTGGTGTACGGCATTGAAGGCTAATCTGTCTCCTTTAATAACATTTTGCTTGCAATCTTAAAAATAGTTATATATTAAACATTAACATAATTTATTAAAAGATTTTATTATTATCAAACTTATTAATCAAGCTATATAGCGACAAAAATATTTTTTAACGCGATAAAAATATATAATTATATTCTCTTTTTCTTCCTGAATCGTCAGACTAAAACGTCTCGAAAAATAAATGTAGAAAAAATCATAAATTAATCATAAATTAATATTTTGAAAAATTTATTATATGTTTAAAAAATTTTCAATTAATTTATAAATGATAACAATTTTATTTTTATTAATATATGATAACTTTAATCTCACTTTAAATTTTATTCTTTAACTTTTCCTATAATAATTCTCTTACACTGAAAAAAGAACTAAATTTTAATAAATTATTTGTTTTAATAATACATCAATTAAATATTTACTAAGTATAAAGATATATTTATTTGGCACAAGAACCATCAATTTGATTTAACCATTATATTTTTATTGAGTAAATATTTATTACCGTAAGTGAATATTTAGTTAGTATCATTCAAGTGTTTATTAAAATTTAGTATTTTTTTCTTAAGGTAGGTACTATAAAGATAAAAATCATAAGATAAATCAAGATTAAAATTAATCTTTATTGGTAGAAATGGACATTAATCGTAATAATAATTTAACATGAATAATTTACTGCAACTGAAGGCGTTGTTCTTTATTAAGAGCATTAAACGTAAGAGCTGTCGGAGCAGCACAATCAAAATGATCGAGACGCGGCGCGCGACGTGACACGTAAGAGCGTCAACGCGATATATGTATTTAATGCGCGCGTTATTGGGGCGAAGCAACTAATAAAGTCGATTTCACGCACGATTCGTTGCGTTCGACGCGCACGCAAATAATATAACTCGAACACTCGCATTCGGCCTGCGGCTCGCCGTGCCAGCAATGACAATGGTACGTATACGAGGTGTGTCAGAACTACTGCACTTTGTCATAATCGCAAATATTCCAAGTCAGAGATTGAACAACATTTGCTAATAATGTTAAAGAGTCGTTAATTACAACACCTTTACAAAATCTTACCGAATTACAAAATCTAGCGAAATCAACATAAACGTTTATTATTTATCGGGCTTCCTTAAAAAAAAAGACAAATAATTATCTGGAGATTTATGTAATAATCAAGTAGAAAGAAAAACACTTAACTGAGATATATATATATATATG
>NW_017259428.1:577756-581888 GCF_001594045.1 Atta colombica
TATATATAAAATAATTTTAGTAGAAAATTAATTACCCTATAAATACAATATTTCTAGAATATTGTATGAATAATAAAAAAGATAAATAACATTCTAGGAATATTGTGCTTATAAAATATTTCTTCTCTTAAGAAAATGAGTAATAGATCCTTATTTTTTGGTTAGTTCTAAATGAATTTTATATCACGAAATGTTTAATTTTAATCTCAATTACGAAGGAAATATTAAAAGAAATAGAATTTAAAAGATTGCTGATTTTCAATATGATGAGAAAATTCACAATTTTTGATGATTATTAAAAAGAAAAACGTGATATTTGACATCTGAATCTTCGTTCGAAGAAAAGCGAAATAATTTTGGAACACTGTGTATGTACGTATACTATTGTTACGGGATAAGAGACATCACATAAGTCCATGGCGTCATGTGCTCATAACTGCTCCCTATCAGAATAATATTATTACTCCGGCTACCCCACGATTATCTCGCCAGCGTGCAGTGCTTACTTTTCGTGACTTTGTTTCGTACATGTCAGCGAAAGCTGTTGAATCGCGTAAACGGAGTAATAAATGAAAATCCAGATTATTGTCTCCGCGCGGAACGGTTCGCTTTTCTGTCATTTCAGTCGGATCGGGACGAGAATCACTTTCACGAAATAATCCTGAAATCCTATGCAGCAGATGAATGTTCGGTGTTATACTGCAACAGTTACTCATCCTACTCGTATTTGTGCTGCAACAATTAATACTGTAATTTTCCAAAACCTTGCTAAAATACACAAGTATAAATTATAATCGAGAGTTATTTTTAAATATGTGTGTACATTTCTTTACTTTATCTTTAAAAAATTTTTTTCTGATTAAAAAAGTAACTACTTCTTTCTCCTGAAAATTATCTCTTTTATTTTTTAAACTAAAAATTTATTGTTTATTATAATTATTTTAAGATTAAACAGATATTTACAGATCTATTTTATGATCAGATGTACTACGTAATATAAAATATAATCATAATATTCTATAATCTTCGTGGTAATAAAGAGAACTGTCAGTATTAGCTAATTACCCTCGAGGGAGGATCGGTCTCAATTAATGTTTCCATCGGTCGTACAACTTACCGCTTAAATATCAATTTCAAACAGACGGTATCCTTATTAGCATTAGCTTAGCAAGTACGACAAAGAAGTTTAGGTACGCTGGGAAAGTTCAAGGATGCAAATAAGGGTAATATTGCAACGCAAGTACGGACAAGAGAAGATGAAGATCATAGTTGCCCATCCCATATACACTTATCGTTAGAATTATTTCCTTTGTGTAAGCTTATAAGGAATTATGCTCACCGAAGAAATCTCCTTATTATAATAGAATTTATTGAAATTATTTGAAAAGCAAATATGTCTATATAATAAATATATGTATTGTGCATATTTCTGTATATTTTCCTTTAATCTTCTGGAGCTAATATGAATGTATTTGACTTATTTAATTATATTTTTTATATTACATTTGTAAATTTAAATTATTGCTATTAAAATATCCTTAACATTCATTCCTTTTTATTCGAGTTACGTCATTTTAGTTCCTTGAGATTAATCAACACAATGCCTTTTAATCAGTATATATTAAATATACAGACCCGGTATCAATAACTATAACATTACAGATTTTGGTATCAACTCTGGAGAAATAAATTTAATTTTACAATTTGAAAATATATTTTATATTATTGTCCTGAATACTCAGAATAATCTTTTGACTTCACTTTTTTCCAGTGTAATGGTTTTATATTTGGTCTTCCTCTTTATTTAGAAAATTATTCTTTAGCGTATCATTTTTTTAAATAATAGGATAGAGAATTCTATTTATTATTTATAATATATATTACATTTTTCATAGAAAAATTTCTTATAATTCGGTTATAATATACATATATATAATTAATTTTATATTTAAAATGTTAATATATGTTAAAATATATGTTCGGTTTAATGGTTTCCTACTATAATTGCATTATTAAAGACTGAATTCTTTATGAACATCATGATAATGCAGCTCCCTTTATCATTCAGGTCACTTCATCAGAACCGAGTCCATAATTACTTTACCCCCGTTCGAAATAAATCATTTCTCATTTCCTCCCTTCGCAGAGTAACAGGAGTAGCGCCATTCAAATTGTCCTCAACTTATATTGAGTAATTGAGGCAATTTACGTTGCTTTTTTTTGTAGCTGTTAATATGAGATGTAATATGAGAGTAGAAAAATAATTTTTCTTATAATATGTATATATAAGTACATGTGTGTGTATATAGACTTCATGTAAAATTTAAATAATATAAAATCATAAACCTTTATATAAATATATAAAAAACTATATATAAATTAACTCTACTAATAAATTATAAAGTTGTCGTAGGAAATTAATTTAACATTAATAGTATTCCATTTTAACAATATTAATGTTGCTTTAACTTTCCGCACAATTTCTTGAAAAATTCAATATTCTTGATTGAAGGATAAATAGATGAAATATAAGACTTATATAGGATGGAAGCGTTGAAAGCCGCGATTATTCATCACCGAGATTTTTAAAACGAAATCGCCATCGTTGCGGCCGCTCATAGGTCCATCACGTCGGATGAATGAATAATTATCCCGAACCCCCGCATACGAAACGAATCGTTTCTCGACACTACTCCCTTCGCCGTGCCTATATACCGAACCGCCCCCAATTTATATAAGCTAACCGACTTGGTGCTCCCGATTACTTCCCCTCGCCTGGTGCTCATATAATAATTCCGCGATTCCCTCCCGATGTTCATTTCATTATTTTTTTTCCTCCTTCGTCGCGGCCACCTTTGCCTCTCCTTCCTCTTCTTCATACGCCACTTCCACAACCGCTTCTCCGCAACCCACCGCCGCCACTGTCGTCACCGCCGCTGCCGCCACCGCCGCCGCTGAGAGGGTGATAAGTCGTGACGTCGACGAGGTAGAGGTGATTCCGAAACGTAGGCGTGGTCGCAGCATCCCACCCTCGCCGACCACCGCTACGGGGGCTAGCCGGCGGGGGTGGGAGGGCTCGAATTCCATGGGGGGGGATAGGATGGCGTGCGGTGCACGCTTCGCGTTGGCTGCCTCCAACCCTCCACCACCACGTGGCCGGAGTCGGCGGCGGGTGCGGTGGTGGACGTGTGCACCAGCTATATAGAGGGTGGAAAATCGTGTAAGAAAAACCCGCGGCACTCTGCACCAACCTCATCGGCCCTATTTCTCCCATTCTCTCTTTCTCGCTCTTTCTCGTCGCTTTCTACCCTTCATTGTCCTCGTTCTCGTTCGACCCCCGCCGGTAATAGACGGCGGCTCTACTTAAGTGCGGGGCACGCCGTTGCGCCCCCATCCTACTCCCCGGCTCTCTTCGTCCCTTCCGCTTTCCCACCCTCTCCTCTGCCTCTCGCTCTCCTTCGTCCTTCTTCGTCCCGATCCTTTTATCCTCGCGCGTTTAAAAGGGACGTATGTATGTATGGCCCCGTGTACGCCGCTTTTATGTGAAATTCTTGGGGCGAGCATCGGAAGAGGAGACTTATCACGCGCTGTCAGAGGAACGCGCGCCGCTCTTGTATGCGTGCACACACGCACGTCCGCATGGTCCACATGACACACCGGTGTCGCGCGCTCGTTAATTTAATTAACCCTACGGACACTTCCGGCACCAACGTGGACGGCCAGCATGCTCTGTGTCGTACTTTCCATGATAATGCGCACGAGGTTGGCCCCTCCCCCGCGCAACGTCGTCGTCACTTTCGTTGATCCGGGCGACAGGGTTCGGGGGAAGACGAGGGCAGGGAGGATGGCGAAATTATGCGCGCAGAATGACGACAACGTAGTGTCTCGTCGTGTGACACTGCTTCGTGTGACATTATATGATGGTTTGAAATGTTGCAGACGCTAATAGGCGTAATTATGTAGTGTTTTTGTTGAGATGTCTTAAGAAGACTCTTTTTTTTTAATTCTTGATGATCTGTTTTTAAGATTATAATTATCTTTTTTGTAAACAATTGGAATTAGTAAAACTTATATATATAAACATATTTATAAATTTATATTATTTAAATTTATACATATAGTATATTTTAAT
>NW_017259428.1:582085-612959 GCF_001594045.1 Atta colombica
TGTGTGTGTGTGTGTATGTGTGCATTTAATAAAAATTAAATTTTTAGCTGAATAATCTCATAATAAAAAGCATTTAAAAATCTGTAAAAATAAGAGAGAAGAACTCTGGAACTTTCTCTACAGCTTTTACTAGATTGTCATATGTCATACATATTGTGCAGTATATCACTTATGCAGTAGTAAAAAGAAAAATTTCGTGATTTCAGTAAGCCGAACATCTGAAAAAGACATTTTATCTCCATCTTAGAAACTACGATTATCACATCGATTTCTGCTGTGCCTTGAATACTAGTTAATAAGCCAGCGGCTTCATAATATCGATATCGTCATTATCGCGTGATTATTACGCAATCCAGAGAAGTCGTAGACGATCGCCAAGCCTTTCCCATTCCCGCCACCGGTTATTATTATTATCATCATTATTGTTATCATTATTACTATACCTGTGGGTTTGGAGGGGAGCTGCGAAGCTCTCTCTCGTCGACGATAATATAATTACCTACACCGACAAGAAAATTACATCGTACCCTCTCGCGTTGTCCCGCAAGTCTATGCAACACGGATGTGATACACGCGAGCGCGCGCTCATCGGTGGTAGTGCGAGATAATAAAGTTGATAAGAGCGTAGAGGGTCGTTCCGTACTCCCTACCTACCGAAAGAGAGCAAACGGGGTAGCGCTGGAGGAAGGGGTGGATAAAGGCGAACGGCGATACGCGAGAAATGGGGTGCGAGCGAGAAAACAGCTAGTGGTGCTATCGGGGGTGCGGCGGGGTGGATGGGCGTGGCCGGCATCTGCCGGCGAGGCAAACGATTGGACGGTCCGCGGGGCGGCTTCGTCAAATAAAATCCAATCGTTGAGACCAAAGGAATGCGAATCTCCAGGCTTTTTTCCTACCCTTGGTACTACGAAGCGGCGAGCCATTTACCCTCCTCTTTCTACCGCTTCCTCTCCCTCCCCCCTTCTGTGATCCCCACCGGGATGGTGTGTGCTTTCCAACCGTCCCTCTCGCCTCCTCCCGCCTTTCTCTTTTCCTTCATTCCTCAAGGGGGTGCGCACAGCGCCGTTTGATGGGAGTATGATTTTATTACGGCATTACCGAGCGAGCCAAACCCCGAATTGCTCGGCTTATAGTCCGTATTATCTCACCTAAAAGGAAAGGAAGGGGTGGTGGAGAAACAGTGGAGTGGAGTGGGCAAAATGGGGTGGTCAGAGGAGAGAGAAGGGACACGGAGCATCCACCCCTTCGGTGGCGTACCCTTCTTCGGGTAAGGCCACTGCCTGCACGTACATACGGGGTGGCGTTTCGAGAACGCCGGCGATGCCGGTCGGGGGAGGGAGCTGGGGGGGAAACGAGTGAGCCACCTATATGCTTTTGTGGGCCTTCATTCGAGGGTTGCATGCTCTCACGTTGCCGCCGCCACCACTAACCCCCCTTTCGTGCGTTCGGAAGGCACGCACGCAGGCACGTCAGTTGACATCCCGCTGCCGAAATCGCACGTCCTTGTCCGTTGTCGTCGGACGTGAAGTGAAGTTGCGTGCGCGATCATGTGACTCGCGCGATCCCGCACGGTGGGATCTTCCGCGACGAGGATCTCGCGGGAAAAGGAGATCCAGATTTTCCTTTCCTTCGAGCCGGATACACGTTGTTGAAAACACTATGAGAATTTAGTATTTTTAAATACTTGAACCAAGTGAATATTTCAGTTGTAATGTCAATGTGCATCATGCGATCGACAGTGACTTTAAAATAATTATCGCGGTTACTCGACGTGCGGAAACTGCTATCAATCTCCCGAGCAATAAATCCGAAGGAATCGAAAGCGATATGCTGATATGTGATTAGTGAATAATTTGTGAAGATTGAATAATTTTAAATTGAAAGAACACACACCAAGAATTGCAACGACAACAACAATCTTTGACGATCTTGATTCAAACATAAAAATGTGATCTTTGATTGATTTTTTTGCGCGAATCTTATACGAGATAAACGGCAATCAGTAAGTATCTAAAACAATGATAAATCTAATATTGTCTAAAATTCATGGAGATAAAACAATTAACTATAACGTAAGAAATAAAATAATCACGCTTCGCTGATTAGTATATCAAGTGCGAAGCTAGCTAGAAGAGGACGTTCAATCCTTTCTTTAACTAAGAATCGTCCTATAAGACGACGATCGTAGTCGGTGAGCCAAGCAGCCGTGATATGTTCCCCTCGTCAGCGGCGATGCTGAAGAATCTGCAGCAAAGTGCCATGACCTCGCCCTTTCTGATGGAGAACCTGCTCCAGAGCAAGGCATCGCCGGGGACGGATCTCACCAGTCTGACCTTGAATTGGGCGGCGAGTCTGGTAGCGCGACAGCGCGAGAGAGAATGCGAGGCGAGTCTCAGACTCGTTCGGGATCGATCCTCCCCCAATGATCTCGTCCAGGATCACTTGGACCAACGATCCGGCGCGATTGGCGGACGCGATCGCATAATGATCGATTGCGGCGGCAGGGATCAGCAGAGATCCAGTGGTAGTAGGTCCGTTGAACGACAACATGACCGGATGCAGCTCCTTCAACGTGAGAAGGAGGTCCTGGACCGGAGTCAGGGCGTATATGTCGACATGGAGAACGATAGGATGGACGGCCCGGTGATGGTAGACCGATTGTGCGCGATGGAGAGGCTCTGTAATGAGAGGATCGACAATCGATCTAATTCCGGTGTCGAGTCCTGTAACTCGAACGTAGATGAGGATCCGATTCCGGGCGCAGAATTGGATGGTAGTCTTCAACCGGCCGACAGGGATGAGATGGTGCTGGGCGAGCGTGTCTCCGCGATCGAGATAGACAGACGGTACGACCTTGGATGCAGAAACGTCATGCACACGTCCGATGAGATGACGATCGCATCGGGGGAGAGAGAGGCGGCAGTGACGGCAGCGGCGACGGTGGTCGAGCGTGCCGTCGACAGAATAGGCGAGAGGACCACCGCCTGTTCCTGCGGCGACGAGCAGTGCTCTGGACCGGCGTGCAGAACCATCCAAGAGAAGGAGAAGCCGCAACTCAAGTTCAGCGTTAGCGCCATACTCGGCGGTAATCATGACAGGAGGCCACATTCCGGTAATTCATTGATAAATACTGACTTACTTTTTATAATAAATATGACATTGCAATGTTTTATAACTAAACGCTAAGGTTGTGCCAAAGTTAAGTCTATTTTTCCAACCTTGGTGCAAACTTAACATTTAGTTATAAAACATTGCAACGTCATTATTAAATTGTTATTAAAAAGTAACGGAAAAATAATGGAAAAAGTAATGCCTCCCAATTCTGTCGAGCTATCCTGACACTAGTTCCTGAGGAATTAATAAGGAAGATTTAATCCTTTTGAAACACTGCTCTATATTAACGAAATTCTTGTAGTTTGAAAAGATTAGAAAAAAAAGACGGAGAGGATATAAAAAAATGAAAAATATTATGAAATATCGGCAAATATATTGAGATAATATTTATTAAATAAATTTTATTATTTTATTTACAAATAAAAGGCAATTATATTAATTTATCAGTCATCGTAAATACAATGTTCGGAAATTACAAGATTTTTATAGTCTAGTTGAAAAAAAAAAGTAACAATACAAAGTATTTTAAGAAATATAGGAAAATTAATTGCGAAACAAAAAAAAGACATAATTAAACTGATAATTATCCTATTTGTTGATGAATTTGATCAAAACAGATTAAAATTTTTTTAACAGCTATATTTGTTCTGTTAACAGAGAAGTAAATTTAAAAGCATCTACATTATTGCGAATGTCGTAATTTAAAAAACAGAGAAAAATAAGAAAGAAAGGAATGGGAAAATATTTAAAAGTGTAACAATACCAATATATATAAATAATTTAAAAACATAATGGAAAAGGCAAACGTGTCAAGATAATTTATTAATAAATAACCTTAATTAATGCGTTCATTAAACATCGTAAACACAATATTCGAGATCGCAAAATTATGATCTACAATGAAAAATGGAAAAGACAATAGGATGGTAAAGAAATATAAAGAAATATAAAGATAAATCGTTACTAGACAGAAGATTCCATGATAGTCCATTAATAAATACTAACAATTATTTATTGTTTGATATTAGTCAAATTTGTCCGCGACATTTCATCTTTATAATTAGAATATAATTTTTAAATTCCGTATTATTGTTGTTATAAATAACGAAGAAGGTATTAAAAGTACGAGAAAGTAGAGCACTAGAACTACATATTTAAATATATATCTATCTTTTTATACTTTTTTCAAGTAACAAACAGGAATTAAATGAAATATGTTAGTATGTCCTTTCTGTTAGTATGTCCCCCAGTAGTATGTATATATTTACTACATCTTAGGATCGACGATCACCGATTGCGATCTCAGATTTGTTTGCTCTCGATGGAATGACATTGTCGAGAAGAATTTCACGCGGTGATCTGAGAGTGTTGAAACAAAGCTCACCACAAATCAGTGTCGCGCGCAGACTTCTGTCGCCGGTCCCTAAATCTCATCCGCACACCCTCAAGACGAGTCGCGCAGCGTGCGTGCGGGGTGGAGCGCACAGGGCGTCAGCTGGCCCGCCACTTACCTTCACCCCAATATTAAGCCCTTACGATTGGTGCCTATAATATTAGACAAGCAGCAAGATTCAATGATGTATTGCCACGTCGTTTATCGCGCTTTTCCTCCGTTCGGATTGTGATACGTCTCGAATATTTGTCATTGCAAATTGATACGAGAGATAATGGAAAACTACGGTGTCCAATAGTATAATTCTGTAATTTATTTAGTAGTAATAATGTAAAAATACAGCATTTATAACAAAAGCATTAATAATGAAACATTATGTTGTTTCGTATTTTCATATTTAATCTTTCTTATATTAAGGTGGTCAGAATACTCCAAGTCTTATAAATTCGCTAAATGCTATTTATATACATTGTTATATTTATATTATTAATACAACTTGTTTCACAATTTCAAAACAAATTTTGTATTTATCTTCATGGGATGTATGGAACGTTATCTATCAATTTTTATTTAATTGTAAATCAGCAAAAATAACAATTGAAATTGAGGTATAATGTTGAAATGTTATCAGAACACCGCACGCAGATAATTACGTTGAGAGAAGAATTACGCGAGTAATATAAGGTTAACAAATAAAAAATGTCTTACTTAAATGTTACTTAAATATTAAAATTAATTGTGACGTAATGCTATGATAAAAGATTCTCGCTATCTAAAATAATTCTTCTTCTGATCTTATCTCTGTAATTATCATATTTATTACATTATCTCACAATCTTACAATTCATAACCGAAGGTTCGTAATCGATCCTTCGGCCCAAGGATCCGCAATTTTCCTCCGTCATCTCAATTCTGAGAAAAATTGTTACAGGTCGTTCCGCGCGTGGGTTACAATACCGTCCCGTCATTTGCAGAACACCTCCGAATATTCGCGAGGGTCCGGTGGACCCTCGCACACGCATACACGCCAATCTTCAGCCGGCGTGTCCTCATTGTCACTCTTTCCTCCACGGTGACCGAGCCCCATCTCTCCCTTTTTCCCCTCCGTCTCCTTCCGCGCTTATGATTGACACGAGTCGATAAAGACCGCGTGCGCGCGCGATAAACGCGCGTAGAGACGTACTAGATGTATAAACTGTGCACAAGAGAGAAGAGTGGACCGTCGCGCGAGGATGGCGAGGGCAGAAGAGAGATGCGTGTGTGGGGCTCTACGAAGGTGGAGAGAGTCGAATGTTGCATTTAACATCGGGCGAATTGCACGCATCTGCTGGCACAGAAGGATACGCGGGGGTGGTAAAGGGGACATCGCGCGGGTGGCAGGAGGTGAGAAGGGAGAGAGAGAGCCCGAGCAGGGGGTAGCAATGGGGAAATTCGGTGCGTTCGAGATACGCAGTGGGAGGGTGAGGGGGAGGGAGAGAGGAAGCTTCGTGCGTTTGTCGGATAGCGGATGCATTGACCGTGCCACGTGCATGTGTTACATCCCCCTTCGTTCCCCGTACGTACCGACCGAGACCGCACCCCTCTTTCTCCCTCCCTCCCTCCCGCCCTCCCTCCCGCCGACCTCTCATCGCGAATAGACCCTCCAGCATCCAGCGGGAGCGCGATACCACCGTCCTCCCACTGTCCACCCCCTCTCTTCCACCTCCTCTTCCTCCTCTTCCTTCTCCTCTTCCTCCTCCTCCTCCTCCTCCTCCTCCTCCTCCTCCTCTTCCTCGCGTATACATCCTCGCCTCTGTCCCTGCTCCCCACCGTACCCCGATGGTAACCAACCCCCCCGCGGGCTTGTACGTCATGTCGAAATGTTGTGAAATAATTGCGCGAAAAAGTGATTGGCAACAAACTCGAAATTCATCGACGAGAGACGCGAGGGCCGCTCGCGGCGGGACGGGAATTTGGGTGAGGGAGCCGCGAGGGAGTGGGATGGTTGAAATTGCGACGGATGATACAGCGCGGGGATGACGCGGGGGGGAAGGGGAGGGGGGGGTCGGTGTCTGACGGGCGAGCGACGTTGAATTTCGAATAGCATTTTCACCAATCGTCCCGCGATTTACCATTCTCCCACCCCCTCCCCTTCCCCTCCCCCTCTTCCTCATCGCGTCCACCCCCGCCCGTTCCCACGCGAGAGCCGCCACTCGCGGCCCATGTTTTTTGTTGCGTATCACAACGATTATTGATATTTTTCGATATCGACTGTGTGTCGAACACGACGGACCTGGTTTTAATACGCATCTCCCATGGAAAAACGTCGCATTTTATTCGTTGGTTAATAAAAGAGTTAAAAGAAAGACAATTCGAAGGAGGAAAAGTTGACCGTAGATGATTCCGATTCAGAACTAGATACTAAGTCGGACGTGGTAAATATTTACCTGTCAAATTATGTTTAGTGAAAATTGATGAAATGATGTAAAATCATTGACAATACGTTAACTTTTATTAAATACAGCTTTGATCGTAAATAAAACACCCTCAAAAGTTAACGTGAATGTTTTATATGTAACGAAAATTAAATTGAAAAACAGTGTTATTGAAAAATAACATTTATTTTTATAACAGTTTTGATATTTTGTTAGTTCTCCTTTGCTTTTTATTACCACTATTTGAGAGAATAATAAACTAAGGGCCCTATTCTGTAACTCTTAACGACTATAATTGTAGCGTTATAATAGTATCGTTGCGCTTTTTTTATCATGTATAAATCCTGCGACACTGTAATACTACAGTTACAGTCATTAAGAATTATAGAATTATATGGATCCCTAAAGGCTTCATATGTGTGGTTATGATTAAGTAATATTTTTTGTTTGTAACAAAAGAAGAAAAAGATCGAATTATTCATTATTTGCGTCATCGTGTTGTTTCGTAAAATGAGATTACAGAGATTAAATGACATATAATGCATATTGTAGTTAATTTAAAAATGCATGAATTTTTAGATACATGTCAGTGTTTTAGATACATGTTAGATAAACGTCATTGTAAATGTGAGAATTAATCGGGATTTGTGTTCATATTACATGTAAGAGTCATAAAAATTAGACTGACAATCAGAGAAGATAAGCGTATTATTAAATTATGTTCAATTCTGTGTTATTCAATAGACGGAACAAAGAAAGGTTGAATCGAATGAGCAAAAAAGATGAAAAATTAACATTATTTACATAAATTCATAAAATGAATTCCGAAACGTTACTTAACTCAGTCATTCTCAATTGTAAAGAATAATAAATTATATAATTAAAATAAGATGAAAAAACAGAGAAAAAAAAAAGAGAACAAAAATGACGTTTAATAGTCAGGACGTAAAATAATATAAATTTAAAATAAAATAAATTTAAACAAAAAAAAACCGCTTTTCTCAAAAAAGTCCAACACTGAGAAAAATGTTTAATTGGATTAATTGTAATTCTGATTGAAAACGAACGAATTAGAATTTTTAATTAGAATTATAGAGATAATTGGAATTCTACTTGATATAATCAGAATCTATGGTTCGTTTATTTTCAACCAGACATTCTTCTCATTGAAGTAATAGAAAAAGAGATAGTCCATGGACAAAAATTATAAAGTTAAAATCGATTTTTTGTTCAAAGGTGCAGAGAAAGAGTAGAGTTAACAAATTAAAAATTAATCAAATGTCAAAAGTAGAAGCGCATTGTGCTCGTGTCCAAAAATAATAAAATTTAATATCATGAATGTGAGGATTTGCATCATTCCCTTCACGATCGATCAACCGTTTAGGATTCGAGAACGTTCAGATCCTCATGAAAAATCGGTTCGCCAAGCCTATCCTAAGACAAACACGCGCTTTTCCATGAAGGAATGGGGCATCATCGTATGTACTGTTCCATAAACGAGCAGTTCCCCTCCTATTTATGAGGCGGAGACCTGCAGCGCGCGCTGTATCTAGTTAATAATGCATCTCTGACCGTAATCCGAAAGAATAACCAGCGATATATGTTGTAAACCTCGTAACCTAAGGCCCATGAGGGGGCTGCTTAAGCCTGACACACAAAAAAAGGACGAGGGCGAGAGCAGAGAGGGGGGGGGGGCTCACAACTGTAACAACATGCGAGGGCCGTCCCAAAATTTCTCGAGACCGCAGACAGGAGGTTTAATCTCACATGATGCGAAAAAGAGAGAGAGAGAGAGAGAAAGGGTGGTATTGGTGTAAGAGCTATGAAATGGGAGAGGAAGACTGAAGGGACCAAGAGACTGTCATGTGGGGTAGGTGGGGCGACTTAAAAAACTATTCCCATTCAGTGTTTCCGTTAGAGGCTAAGCCCGGTTATTAGACCGTCGTCGCGGCTAAGCAGAAGCGCTTCTCTCATTGGCCGGCTAGGAAAACAACGATAAAAGGCGATGAGTATTTTATGGGGTACAGCGCGATGGCACAATGGGACGCCGTGTATGGGCCATTGTCAGGGCATTGTCTGGTTGCGAACGCAAGGCGAGTTCTCTCTCTTTCTCACTTCCTTTTTCACTAGCCTTTTTCTCTTCTTTTCTCCCTCTCTTTCTCCCTCTTTCTCCTTCTTTCCACTTCGGCCTAGAGAGTCTCTATTATTTTATTATTTTCAAACACGTCACTTTTTTAACAAAACCGTTCTCTCTCTCTCTCTCTCTCTCTGGGCGTGGCGGGGTTGTAAAAAAATATGTTGGAAATCGCACAGTCGAGGTTGCTGGCCCTCTTAGACGCATTATTAATATGGATAGATAGACGAATTTGGAGGGTGAAATCTCATCGGGGAGCAGAGCTAGAGAGCAGACCAATTTTTCTTTCATGTTTATATTCTTCTTTTCGAGATGGTACGCGTCAAAGCACTAGTTAACTTTCGTATTGTCAATGAATTTCTTTGCTTAGGATATATGAAGGTCTTTACACGACGAATACTTGCATTTAATTGGAAGATTTTGTTAAATTATACCTACATTCATTTCGAAATAATCAAATAAGTTAACTTTAATATCGGTTTGACTTATTTTTTCTTTTCTTTTTTTCTAGTTCTATAAAAATGAGAAGAAGATAGAGATTGAGTAAATTAAAACACGAGATTAAAATTAATCTACATTGGTAAATATATATCATACATATAAAGAAAAAGAAATATTATCGAGGAGAAAAACAAAAAAAAAGAGAAAATTTCTAAAATTATTAAGTTAATATATTAACAATTATAATACAACAAAATTATTATTTCATTTTATATATTTTTATAATTTTTAAGTTTTCTTTCTTTTTTCAGTTTCTCAGCGAGAATAATAGATAGTTATCAAACTTTTTCTTAATATTAAATATGTTATTGAAATTAATATTTTTCTGAAATAATTCTGACTTGAAATTAAATGAAAAAAAAAAAATTTGCTATTCAGAGACTGAAGATTCAAATTTTTATTTTCGAACAGAATTATTATTTCCTTTAGACAAGCAAACATAAAATACTTTTCAATTTTACTATCTAGTAATATGATACAATCAAAATAAGTTATATAACATCCATTGTATCCGTAACTGACTATGTTATAGATTAAATGAAAGTTATCTCAGAAAACAATCCCAGCAGTAACGATTTCATACAGTGCTATAGAAATATGTATATTTCTAAAAGAGACATAAATATTAATAAGAATCTTATAATCACATTTAACAATGCAACAAAGCTTCGTTCTATCATTTTCGTTATAAAAATATGAATTTCTCGGCAAAATTGCATGTAAAAAAATGTACATAATATGCGAATGATACGTTTACACGAAAACATTGTATTTCAATTTACTTTAATTTAATTTAATTTAATTTAGTTTATTGCAAAGCACTATGAAAAAGATTACATGTTAACAGAGTAATAGATATAAAATATGATATAATAGACTATAATAGACACAAATTTTACGATGTATTATATAAGAATTTTTGAGATAGTCGGTCGCACAAATGTTTGGCTATTTACCCCAGCTGAAGGTGTTGAAGCGTGCACCGACAAGAGATCGGGCTCTGCCTGGAGCAGTTAAGGAGGGTTTTAGTCTCGGGGGTGTCAGCCCGAATTATGCAACACGAAGGAATACGGCGACTTAGGTATTCGCTCGCACGTAAATCCGCCACCCCGGGCACATTTCACCGTGAAACACAGCCGGGGCGCGTTCCATATTTAATCGCTGGCGGTTTACGTCTCTATATCTAGAAGCAATGAGATTTTCGCGAAAAACATTCGTTCGATCCTGGCGTCAGTTAGTATGAATATTTTTACGATGAAGTCGCGTTGTATATTTATTGGATTAATAATAAGTGGAAAATCGACCGACAAGTAAATAATACAAATAAGAGAAAGAATCCTACATGAAAAGAATGAAAGAATTTTATTGGACTATCTAAAAATGTAATTTTCCTCGCAAAATGAGTTTTATTATTTTGAAGCTGGAATATTTTATTTGTGCAGATAATTTTCAAGGGCTTCCGCCGGAAGCGATACCCGCCTTCTTGCAAAATTTGCAAAATTCAGCTGGTTACAATATCGCCAAGCCGATTGCGAGGCCAGCGGCTTATCATCCTTATCACAGACCGAGTCATCAACCTCCTCAACGGCATTTACCACCGAACGCTCATCACACGCTGCAACAACTGTTCTATAGGGGTCCATATTTGACAGGTAAGAAATTCATATAATTTGAGAATTACTATGGCAACACGAAACAATACAAATTCAGTTTATCCCTTTTCCAACTTTTCTTAAGAAAAGATCTGTATATATATCTAATTTAATTATATTTAAAAAAATTTTTAGAACATTTGAATGCAAAAATTAAAGTATCTTCGAATTTTAATAAAATTTTATACTCAGATACACACACACATATATATATATAGTTCAATATTATCAGAAATTTATAGCCAAAGATAATATCTGTTAAATTCTTTCTTTTTTGTAAATCCACAAAACTTTATTTTGTTTATACAAATACCTTTTAAGATTTTACAAATAGTATTTACTATAATACTTTTTAGTTAATCTTTAAAACAAAGTTTAAAATAAGCTCTATTTAACTTTAATGATTTAATATTTACCAGAGATTTTTCAGATATGTCAACATGTATATTTTGCTGGTCGTGAAAGGGTTAATTCAGCATTAACTGTAGCTGCAGATGAAAGCGTAAAATTGCTTTCATTTATTTTCGTCAAAAATTGCAAACATTTTATTCGTTCACTTTTTTAATACTAACTCGATTACTTTAATAATGTATTCAGCAATCTAGATCTCGATTTATTGTCATCGTATCCATCCATTTTTTTTAATAATTATAATATTTTCAAATTAATACACACACACACATACATACATATACCGAGAAAAATGTTATAATTGTAATACAAACAAGAAGTACAAACAAAACTAATTCTGATCATATGAATCCGATTTTCGATTATTCTAATTGAATTTCCGTTATCTCGATTAAAATGTTTAATAGCTTTAATTATAAATACAGTCTAATTTTTTACCTTCCTGGTTGAATTTACCAGAATTTCATTTAACGCAACAAGACTTTTTTTTCTGTGCAGATATATAAATATTATATTTATCGTATATTGATATTCGTAAGTATCGCGTATTCATTATTTTGTAGTCGTGATACTTCACGTGAAGTTAATAAACAACAAACGCGGATGGACGAGAGAGGCGGAACACGGGCCCGAGGAACGTTTAAAACCGAAACTTCCGCATATGGCGCCAGGCAACGAGCGCGCGCGCGGCCACGTGCGCGGGGGCCGCGCACACACGCTGGGTTTATCGAATATCTTGTTATAGGTAGGCTCGTATGGGACATGGAGTGCATATGAAGTGCAGTGAAAGCACTACCATATTATGTACATGCTCCGCCACAAGGCAAAATGCACGCATGCAACAAGTGCGTGCAAATATCATCGGTGCAGATAATACCATCATGCTCAGCTTGGCAATATCGCGCAGACACGATCTGGAGATTCAATTGCCCGATCTGTTATTAGATGACTTTGATACAATCGCTATCGAGCGAATCAAGCGCTCTGCCCCGTGCGCAGTAACGCGATGTTTGAATGATTTTTTTTTCACGCACGTCTCACACTTCTCATATTTATATATAGGTACATTTTCTTGTTAGATATTCTTCACGCCTTAACAGATTTCCAAAGTTTTCAGTAGATCGAAAAACTTTAGGAAGAGCAAAATAAAAAAAGAAACTTTATTTTTGTTTTGAAAAATATTTTAATGTTTTTCCGAATGTTCTCTTCTCTAAAATTTGAAAATGTTGGATAGATTTCTTTGTCAACATGATTGCATTTGTTTTCTTCTAATTTTCTTTTAATTGCACAGATTAATTTTTTGTTAATCCAAGGGAATTTATTTATATTTAACTCATAATTTTTTATGATCGATACAAATGATCTGATCTTCAAAATATTCATTATTTCAAACAATTTTTTTGAATTTTGATACTAAGATTATAAGGCTTTTTAAATGTTATCGATATGTCAGCGTATTGAAAAATTTTTATTCTATTTAAAATAAAGTATATTAAATATTAGAATTTTTTATCTTTAAAAAAATTTGTTACAAAAATTAAGATTAATGAGATTTTTATGATAAAGAAGCCATTGAACATATTGCATTTTAAATTGAATCATTGAATCGAGAACAGTAAATCCATAATTAATTGAGGATAATGAACAATTTATTAAACGTTTCTAAATTTTTTATTCAAAAAAGTTTTCCGAATCGCTAAATACAAATAAAATCTAAAAAATTTAAATAATAATTCGAATTGATAAATTCAAAATGACGAGTAAAATGCGGATTTTTGCAAAATTTTATAATACAATAATAGTTTTTCAAGATGCTAAATATATATTTAATATTAAAATTATCAAATACGATATGTAATATTTAACAGTTCGTAATCGTTACATTACATATTACGTAATTTACATTTTTTTCTGTAATAAATTTATTCAATATTTGATGAAAAATTTTACCAACCTTAATCTCCTCAAAGAAATTCTTCAAAAGACGAAAGTGTATCAATAATACAATAAACGATATAAAATCTAGTATTTTTACGTTTTTATTGTAACATATTAAACAATTTTTTTAAATTGTAATGCAAGACTTCTAAAAATTAAGAGATCGTAGTATAAAAACATTATAAAGAAAAATGATCTTTTCTTAGAATTTTTTTTATTGAACTACATCGAAATGTAGCTTTATCATACACATACATATATGCTTTGCCGTAACGTATATGAATTTTCTTTATCGATGTAGTATCGCCACTTTTTCTTTTATATATGATCAGTTTCAGCAAACTGATCGTGAAATATACAAGTAACATTAAATGTAATGCTATAATAAATTTTCTAAATGTTTACATCAACGCGTTATGCTTGTTAACAGTTGCTAGTTCCGGGACTGGAAGTCATCATCCTGGCACGCCTGGTGGAGGCGCCGTGTTTCCGGGGACCATCCAAGGCAGCATCGGCGATTTTTCCGGGACTGGCTTGGTCTTTCCATGGGCGACGAATGCGCGCGGAAAGCCACGCCGAGGGATGATGAGGAGAGCTGTTTTCTCGGATCTTCAGCGACGCGGACTCGAAAAAAGGTTCCAAATACAAAAGTACATCAGCAAGCCGGATCGCAAGAAACTCGCTGAAAAACTAGGTCTCAAGGACTCACAGGTAAGCGGTTATGTATCGCATAACTGTGATCTGAAGAAATTCTTTTTATATATATTGGACAACTCGAGAGACGAAACATTTTCAACATTTGTCGAGTATAATTTCGACATTCGAATACTCGGGAATAATAATTGAAATATATTATCGTACTGCACTGCCCGACTTGCTCGATTATCTGTATTTGCAGTATTTCAGTATCAGCAATTTAATCGCAAAACCGATTTAATCACGATTTAATTTGTACATTTTTACGTTCGCAATTTCGATAGATTTACAATTGCAGCGAGACGTAATTATTTACCTTCTTCTCGCGCCGACGCGGTTTTCCGTGCATGCAAATCAATTGCATATCAATTATAGCGCGCATCGAAGCGCATAATTCGATTCCTTGTGATCCAGAATCCTCGCTCTCGATAATCGCATCAGGCATGTCATATGCAGGCAGATTTGCATACGCGATGATAGGCGGATGTGCTCGCGTTGTATTACAATCGAGAGGCTGCGCCGTGAGCATTAGAGACGGCACACGGTGTTTAATCCCGTGCTTAATGATCTCCTCGGCGCAATAGTAGTTCAAACTAATCCGCGCAAACGTGCTAATCTAAACCGTAATTAAACCAGGAAATTCGTTAGCGCTATTAAAAATAACATGATTTTATTATTAGTAGTCAACAGACTGCCGTGTTAATAAGTTTATTTTGTTATTTTCTTTCTCTCTTGCGATATCATGATTTTTATATGCTAATTATTTTGTGTTTTATTATTTGCGCGGTTAATTCTAAATTAAATTATATCGCTTCCAATATCCTTCGAGGAATTTGATGTAGGAATACTAATGATTTACTTTATTATTGATAGAATTGATAAATATGACAAAATTTATCCACAAGCTTTTGTGTTTATCAAATCATTACCCAGGTAGTTGTCGTTATTTTGCTGCCTGTTATCATTTTAATGTCAAATGATGATTCGACATTACATGTCATTTTGATATGAAAATAATAACAAACATTAACTTATTATCTGGATGGTAACTTCTTAACTACAGCTGTGAAAATTACATCCAAGTTCTAAAACATCTCGTTTCCTTACAGAAATCTAATACTGGCCAATTTAACACTACCGAAAAAAAATGTTTTAACTTTAAGTAATTTATTTGTTGAATAGATTCAAATAAATATTTACTTGCAGTAAAGAAATATGTACTTGGAACTATTCGAGAAACAAAATACTTAGAAATTTTTTTTCAGTGTAGCCAATTTATTACCGAAAGACAGTAATTGATTATTTATTTGGAGTACTATAAGTACAGAACAACAATGCTTTTGATACTTAATCTTTTTAATTTGAGTAATTAATTATTGTCTTTCAGCATTGGATTTTTGTAAGGATTTGAAGTACGAAGTGCAACTAAATCTTTGTCTTACAGCGATTGATAGCGATAGAATCTCATATACACTGTTAAAAAAACAGAACTTTCGTTATATGTAATGGAAGCAAATTTCAAGCAGATACATTAAAAATATTTAATGTTGTCAATGAAAATGAAGTTACAAGTAACTTAAATTTAACGTTTATATTAAATTTTATACAAATCTACATAAAATTTAATAAAAAAATATACTAAACTTCATAAAATTTTATGAAATGCACACTAAATTCCATATATGTACACAAATATACCTTTTAGTTACAGATACATAAAATTTAATTTAGTGTCATAAAATTGAATTTAATTTATGTAACTTAAAAGTACATTAAATTTCATGACATTTTTAACAGTGTAATACTAATAATACAGATTGATACCAATCATCTAAAATTTTCTCTTCGAATCCAAATGATTCGTTGCTGTAGTCGAGAATTAAAAACTCTAGAATGTTACATCTTATTAAATTTCTAAAAGATTATGCATCAAAAGATTTTCATCGATTGATAAACTGAAGATTGTTCTTGAATTTATCCATGGATCATTGATTCCTAAAGCGCCTTAAAGTTTGTATCGAAGCTAAAAGTGATTTTAAATGTTAATTATTATTTTTGGTATTTAATAAGATATAATTAATACTCCAGAGTTTTTCATCAATATACGTGACTAATGATTTGAACACAAAACTTTGTGGCCAAACTTTTTTGCCGTACAATTGCATCAATTTATTTTTTTCTCATTCGCATCGTCATAGTTTTCACGATCTTTTCATGATTTTCGCAAGTTGAGTTTCAAGTCTGATTATATAGATTTTACGCGATTTCCGGATAATTAGATCGAGACGAGGAAGTCTCTTGAAAGGAATAGTGATTCCCGGGATGACTCCCACCGTGAGAGATAATCACACCGATAACGGGCCAGCATAATCGGGCAGTTAAGCGCGTGCAAGACGCGGGAAGGTGGTACGCGGTAGTGAATATATATATATATATATATATTGTGCTTAATGACGTTATTAGGGCACTAATTGTCGCTCTAACGAAGTACGAATCTCTCGGCACCGTACGTCGAGCGAATTCAATTCTCCGTTGCGGAGAAACGTTGCCGTCGCCGTCGCCGATTCTCTCACGGCTCCATTCGGGACAGGTTAATAGAGACTAATGCTTGGTTTTGTCGAATGCAAAATCGCCTACCGCTTGAGTACCGTACGAGCGAAGCCACGAGCAACGTATGCCAGGCTAGCCTAATTGCGCGACCAGGTACACCGATTTCAAGAACGATCAAGCAGTCGTAGCCCATTAAATCTCGGTATAATAATAATACGCCTCGCCGCTTTGCGTAATTAACTTCGCGTAATTAGCTTCGCGATTAATTATTCTAATCGCGTGAAAGAGCCGTCGGAGGAGACAAACACAATGTTGCTTGCGTCTGTCGCTGCTAAATGTGTTTGATTCATTCATGAGATGTTTGATGAATATTTAAAATAGCATTAAATGCATTAACCCTAATCGCTCTGAAATTTCCTTTACTAGTATTTGCGAGTTTCTGAAGTAATATATCTTTGCTTAAAGTTAATGTAATTGATCAATTTTTTTTTATCATTTTAAAGTTCAAAGGAATACGTAACTTAAAATTATATAAAGTTGTGAAAAAGATTTATTGTAAACAATTTTTCATAACGTAATTGAGAAAAATCCGAATTTACTGGACTCGATTAAAATTAATTATATTTTACATCATTACGATTGGAAAATGATAATTATGGTTGCATTAGATAGAAAATGAAATTTCTTAAATATTATTTTTATTTCTTATTGGATATATTTTATTTAATTTCTTAAACGTTTCACATTAAAACATTTTCTATAATTGTGTATGTAAGTTTTACATAAAGATATTTGACATCTGCTATTGTTCCCTACTATTCGAGAGCTTGCTCTGTCAATAAACGGTTCGCTCATTCGTTTATTTAAATACGGACGATTTGGGCGACGCACGGAATTGGAATAAAAACCTCGATGGCCGCGTTTGACTGTCAGTGGATCGTGGACATTCGCGCGTACGTTGAAAACGACCAAGCTGTGCTCATGAAATCGAATGAAACTAACTCACATGGCGCGCCATTTCCGGATATCGTTTAGTTCCATTAGCGTCACACCGAGCGGTCTCACATGTAGCAGCGTGCGCTATACGTTGCATACACCTACGTGTGCAACTAATGAACTGGCATCGCCCGATTAACCCCGTATGGCCCGTACCGTGAGGATATTATGTGCTTCACTCCCTTCCTCTGTGGCACACAGCCACACTCGCTCTTTCTTCGTGTACGTCAACGCGATACGTCGATACCGCCCGTGATCTACTCGCGATGCATGTATATGTAAAACGCACGCCTGCAAGTCGATACTTGAAGGTGCGCAGCTCCATTCGAGATAATTAAATTTACTCTGTAACACATATTATGCAGAGAAACAGATCGTTGCTTAAGTTTTAGATTGTTATTGGCTTTCTTGGTCGAAGAGAAGAAGAGATTTCGTAAAAGACAATGAAGGATTAAATGTGTTAAAAAAATAAGATTAAGGATGAGAATAAAAATATAATCAGTGATTTGTGAGAATAATTTTTTAATCGTCATTTTGTATTAATTGTTATTTTAATTGTCATTTTGTGTTATTGACATTCTTAATCAAAAAGAAGAAAAAGAAAAGATTTCGTAGTAAAGACAGTTGAAGGATTAGACATATTGAAAAAATAAAATTAAGAATGAAAATATAAATCAGTGATTTAATTATGAGGATTATTTTTTGAATTACAATACAATTGCTTTTAAAATGAATCTTATAAATTATGTATCTCCTCTTATTCTCTCTATTGTGTAAATGAGAAATAATATCCGGCTGTTTAAAAAGCAAATAGAGAAAAATAATTATCATGAAAGAAGTATCAGAAATATTATTAAAGATTAAAAGACATTATTATATATATTAAAAGAGGTATTATTCGTTTCCTATATATAATAATATTTTTAATAAAATCCGTATGATAATCTCACAAATAAATGAATTTAGTATTTAAATATTATGTAATTATCATTTTGTGTGAGATTGAAATATTATTGATGTGATAAGATTGAAATAAGAAGCGATTTTTTAGTTAAATTAATGGCGATCAGTGAACTTTTAAATATTATATAAAATAAAACTATCATAATTTTAATGGACACCATCTGCTTTGTGAATTCATTTTAGGCGCTATATAATTCGTGTCAGATCTCAGGACACAACAAATCAGATTTCGTTTCAGATTTTATTTATAATTTTACCTACATATCGTGTGGTTTAATACGTATATGTGTAATATTTTAATGTATATTTTATACACGCTCGCGTATTTTGTTTTTTCAAATATTTTTCTTCAATTATACGGCACATGAAATTAAATAGAATTTTATTTTGAATCCCGATAGAAATTGTAGATTACATGATACATCTATCATAATTATAAATTACTCATTTGTTACAACGACACAATTTAAAAAACGAAATTTTTCAAAAAAATAAATAAATATTTTATCATCAATATTTTGGAATATTAATTTTATCATGCAATTTCGATATAATAATTGATTATAAAGAAACAAAAGTATATTCTTTCTCTCTTATATATTCCGCTCTTTTTTCACAAACATTCAAAAATGACAGTTATTTTTAATGTTGCAGCAAATAAATGAAATTATCAAAATTGGGTTTAGTTTATAAGAAATATAGATGACAATTTTACACATAAACCGATTTATTATTCAGATTAAAATCTATTTTTTAAATTCGAGATATAATTATCGTTTTGAGATCGAGATGTTACTGGCGGGCGTGAGAAGATCGGGCAAACAAGAAGCGGTTCCTGGTCGGATGAATGGTGGTCGCGGTGAATATATACGCGAGAGCAAGAAAGACAACGCGGGGCGCGGGGTGCGCAAGGAAGGGATACACGGCGGAGAGGACTGTGTAGGGATATATCCTCATGTATAATTCACACCTCGAGCGCCATGCTTCCACCGCCATTGGTCGAGGCTCACTCTGTCGCTGGTTTTACGAGAAAATCTAAGGATCAAGCGCGCATACATACACATGGAGACCAGACGCGTACGTACACGGGAGAGACAGCCAAGAAGAGTGAATTGACGTTTCTTGCGGTTCTGCAATCCGCATACAAAAGCTGATTTTGCGCCCTTCTTCGGGCCGCGCTTCTCTCCTCCCGCTGTCGTTGAACGATCGCGAACAACGTGATAAGAATCCAGCGGGTATTCGCGACGAATAAACTCGCCGAGTGAAACATCGCAAACATGATGAATTGTCGCACGGGATTCTTAAATTTATAATTAAACGTCGACATGTTTCTGAGGGTTGATCGTTGACATTTCAGACGTTCTGTATGTGTCGCAAAGACTCGAAGTATCACCGAACATTTTTTTTTTTTAAGAATACTTTTAACACATATAAGTAATATTTTCTTTCCTTCGTTCTTTTTACACACTTCATAAAATTTAATGAAATTTATATAAATAAATAAAGGAGCATGAAAATCAAAGATTTAAGTATAATGTTTGTAAAAATTAATATAATTTATATAAATACACAAATTGTTGCTAGTAGCATCAAATCGATGATCTAATTTAATTTGGGAGAGGTGTTATTATTTCACTTTGATTGTGTTGCAAATTCGAAAGTGAATACATATAGATGTATTATTCTCACATCTAACTTTGACTGTAATTGGCGTTTCTCTTACTTACTTAGTTAATATATATAAGCGGTCCTGTTTTAATCGTAATATTATAAATGTTTCGACCTTCCTGCACAAACTTTCAGCAATATTACAACAACGTTGCAAATATCACAGCAATGTTGCTGCAAGTTTCTGTGTTGTATGCAGGATGTATGATCATTTTCATTGGTACATATTTAAATCATATTAACGATACTAATTATTAATTACTAATAATTATTATACTATTACTAATAATTTAGAGCGTTAAAAATTAAAAATATAAATAAGTTACTGTGAAAATACATAGTTAATTGAAAATGAAATCAATCATTCATCCGATCGAAACACAAATAATAGAAATTTGAAAAATTTTCTATTATAATAATATAGTATTTAAAATTTCAAAATTGCGGCACAGGATAATTAATTTCGAAAGATTTTATTCTTTTTAATGAAATATCAAATGCGAAGCAATCAAACACAAAGTGATTATCCTTTGATTCCGAAACAAATAATCTCGTCAAAAGTGTACCAAGTGAAATGGCAATTTCGATTACTTGATTCCAATGAAATGATACTTCGGCGCCACGACGCGATTCAGCTTCGTAAGTACATATCGAACGTGATCCCGTTAAAAGCAATTGAACTCCAACTGAACGCACCCGCAATATCTCTAACATTACTTTTTATCGCGCGCGCGCACGCGAGGGGGAAACTTTTCCCAACTTTATTAGAGGGTGTTTCCGGATCCAAGAGAGTTTCTGCGATTTGAGAACTGCGATTCTGCGCACTCGTTGGTCAGCTATCTAATACCACGGTTCGCCACACGAACACCCATAAAAGCGATTATTGTCCAATGATAGTTCTTTCTCTCTGCCCTTCGCTCTACTTCTTCGCTCTATCTCTTCGCCTTCTCTCTCTCTCTCTCTCTCTCTCTCTCTCTCTCTCTCTTTCTCTCTCTACTCCTCGATGTCTCTTAATAGCGGCGAAGTGTTGGTAGCAGATGCCGAATTTCACGTCTCCCTTAATGTACCGAGCACGAGAGCGATAATATCGCTATCGGAACTTCCGTCTCAGTATTGCAATCTAAGTTATCGAGCTATCGACGTGTCGGATGCGTGTCGAAGTAGTATTGTTATCGCGTTACCGTTTGCCCATTATCGCGTCATAAAATGTAATTACGTTCTTTGCAGATTATTTATTACGCTTTAAGGCTTTAAAAATATTACGAATAAATACTTTATTAAAATTAGTTGTAACTTTTCAATAATTATGTTAGAAAATTATAATTGAACAAATTTTCTTTCATTTTCTGGCAACTATAATTCTTGTTATCAAAGATATTCTTTTTTCTTAAATATATCCTGACAATTCAATAACTTTTTTTATCATTTTCAAAGGCATATAATGAGTTACACACACACACACACACACACACACACACACGCGCGCGCGCGTGCGTGCGTTTTAACATTATTCGAATTATATATATATTGTATTTTAGATTCTCTGCCGGACTCATGAATCTTTTCGCGAATTTAATTAAGGACTTGCGGTGCCACGGGTGGATGATAATAATAAAGCTTTTCCGAGGGTAATCTGGTACTTTGAGGGACGGCAGGATACAGCAGGTGGAGAGGAGAAGGCTGAAAGGGAGGGATAGATGAGAGAGGGACGAAGTGCCGTTTCACACAGGTTCGAGGCTTCACTACAGTTTATGACGAGGGTGGGTTTAAGAGGAACGTCGAGGGTTAAAGGGGGATAACTAAAGTAATTAGTGATGGTGAGCGAGAGCCAATCCCTTTCTTAGCTATGCCTACACCCTTATCCTTCTCAGCGCCTTTAACGAGATGAAGATGTTGATTTATCACGAGAGCCCGGCTTTCAGAAGCCACGAAGGCTTTATTTTTATTTTATACATTATTACATAGAAGATTAATATTACATACATTTTTTTTTATATATTTTATATGTAAGACTAACATATATTTTATTCTCTCTCATCTTCTCTCTTTTTTTCCACATCTACAATGTTTCTTAACAATGATACGATAAGATCACAGCACTGAAGATATAATTCGTATGTGATTCGTAAAATTCACTTTAAATACAATTTTACATCTGTAGGAGTAAAACCTTTTAAACCTAATCAACTCCGCGCTAAAACTTTTCATCCATTTCGCTTTTTACGAGATTTTAAGATTACTAAAATGTATAATTCTTAATTAAAATATTTAATTAAGTGGACAGAAACAAGCTATATTCACAATATTTCATAACGAAAACATCAACAACTAAGAACAGACTTCACTATGCTTGTAGATTTTAAGAAATTAAGAAACGTTACGCGATGCCAGAAAATTAAGAGATGTAGCTTTTCATTTCTGCCTTAGGAGATATTGAGACAGTGGCGGCAGCGTCTTGTCAGAATCGCTCTCGCGTCGCCTGTAGGTAGAACTCATCAACGCCGTCGACCTTAAATTATCTGGAATTATGAGGAGGCCGGCCACTTTTATGTTTGGGACGTCTCCGTTATGTCGGATCTACTGGCGGAAACGACGGAAAAATTAAAGAGAGCCCTCGGGGCTTGTTATCTTTTTAATAATCAGATCCGACGGGCACGGGACGGCGGTTTCCCTTCTTCTTACAAGTTGCCAGAGCTGTCA
Source organism: Atta colombica (assembly GCF_001594045.1). Classification (NCBI taxonomy): domain Eukaryota; kingdom Metazoa; phylum Arthropoda; class Insecta; order Hymenoptera; family Formicidae; genus Atta; species Atta colombica. Next base: position 605,216 of record NW_017259428.1, read on the forward strand.
GAATCACGCCGCGAGCTTAATTCGCGATATAAAAGCACGGATCCTAGTTGCGCCCTGCACTGATTTCACGGAACTTGCCCGACGTCGCCCGAATCGGGCGTCTCGTTATTCGTGTACGGCAAAAACTGCTGCAGAGTTCTTTAAGCTTCCACGTCATATTACACCCTTCACTTGTACGACTGAATTATACGACTGACATGGTAACATTTCGCGGAAATTGGAATTAACGAATTTTATCTTGATATCCCAATCTTGAAGAAGAGATCATTAACGCCGTTGTGTTAAGTTCTGACTATGGCTGATATTCGATTTTTATACTTAAGACTAGTTTATAATTAAGACGTTACTTACAATTATCTTGCAATAAGAACGGACTGTAAGCGGTAATCACAGTCCGTTCTTATTTTAAGAATCGTCTTAGATACTCATACGACTCTTTGATTGATTCATAATATCCTAAGACTGTACTTAAGACAATCTTAAATATAAGCTCCCATTATAATACTACCTTATGAGTAACGGCCTATATCTTATTTGAAGTCGCCATCTACCTAAACTTTGCAAGTTTAGATTTCTCCTTCTTCGAAGGTATCTATCTAATCGAGGGGATGTACAATGCCGCTATTTGCGCCGAGATATCCTCAAGTACTAAATTAAATCCTGACGAAATCTTTATCTGATCTCTTCGTTTCTTCATCTTGTCGTAGCATAAATGTCCCGTTTAGATTTGCAAATTATATTAAAGAAAAATAACTCCATTTCTCATGTTGCTGGCAGCCATTTAATAACAGCGAAAAAAATATCATGATTTCTGAATGTCAGAAGAACAGTGTTGTAGAATTTTTTTCTTTCATATGTAAAATAGAAGATGATTCTAAATTGCAGGCAAAGTTCAAGCACGGAAAGGATATTTAATTTGTTTGCTAGATTAGGTGCAAAATATGTAAAATATTATTTTGTGTTTACCTGAAAAAAATCTAGAATTTTTTCAAGAGATTCTACATTTTAAAGAATTTCATGGAATTTTATCAAAAACTCAAGGAAATTTTAAATTTAAATTTTCTTTCTGAAAACATTGTTTTTTTGATCATTTTTTCTTCATAATGCAAAATGTTGACAATCAGTTAGCAATAAGTATGATTTACATTTTCACGGGTATATTCACGTACGTTTTTATGTATTTTGCGAATTTTTGTAATAAAAATCAGGGTGACAGTAGAAAACAACATTCAACAAAATAGAATAATATTACTATGATATTATATTGTAGTAAGCCTTTCTTATATTATCCTATAAATTTCGTGATTCTAATTGAATCGATGAATACAGAAAGGAACCGAGTCACATTTATCAAAATTTTCAATGCTAACAAAAAATTGTTTAGTTTTAGTTCTATTGAAAAAACTAAACAAAATTACTTTTGAGAATTTAAATATGACGTTCAATAATATTTTTGGAAAACCATTCGTGAAATATTTATGAAATAAAAAACTTAAATTTTAAATACGGACTCTCTCTGCACTCATTGCTTTTCAGTATTTACTTTAGGCCCTTAAAAGCCTAGCATAAAATGTCCTTTGTACTGAAAGAATTCCTGTTCATTTCAAGATTAACAAGAAGAAAAACTTTTTTTTGAATAAATTTGGACTCGTTCTCTTTTCTATTCTCACCGATTCAATTATAGAAAATGATTGATATAGTTTCATGGATTTCCTGTACTCTAATAATTTTCAATATATAGTTCGCTCGCATTCCAAGTTATTTCAAAGTTATGCTAATCCGGAATTTTTGAAACAAAACTACTTGGAATAAAATAGGGAAATTCTCAGGGGAATTTTTTTTACAAAATTTCAGTAATCATCCTGATTAAATATTTACATTCAGTGACGTAGAAAGATTTTTCGCAGCGAATCAATTCAAATCAGGAAACGAAATCGGGAAGTTGCGAACACGATGAATTTAAGCAGCAGTTTAATTATTATCACAACGGGAGATGGAAGGTGTATAAACGCTCTCTTCAATTCAATTTCCACGCCGGTCTCGCAGATCGCCCTTTCCCACGACACTGACGTTGACACGTTAGATAGATCGGCCATTAGGTTTGGCGTTTCAAGAGGAGGATATCGAGTTTCCTGGATTCCGTCGGTCAAATCAATTTGTAGCCATTAGGTCCGCCGTTGATTCGAGTTTGCCTTGACAAGCTTTTACGAGAGCAATCCGCCGCCATCGTCGCCATGGCTCGCCCGTCGGCGAGAGCTGACCCGAGGAGAGCTAACCGATCTATATTTGCACAAACATCGAAGCTCGAGACAGCAGATATGTACGTTTGACATCCATGTCGCGAAGAACCTCTGTTCTTCGTATATCCACTTACAAGACACACACTGGCTATGCGATAACGTGAACTTACAGACGATCGTCTCTTCATAGCGTCGCTCTTGGTTATTCAAGCTCTTCGATGTAGCTTTTTGCGGATAGATGTAACGTAGCCGTATCAGTGTAAAAAGGAAATCTTTTACTTATTAAATTCTTTGCACTAAATTAAACTTTCTAATAATTTCTAAAGTAAATTATCAGTTTCTTCTTATAAAATTAATCTTTCTTTACCACTTTATACCGTTTTATCATCTATCAGTAGATATTGTAGATAGAAAAAAATGTTGCATAAAAATAAACACATTATTATAACAATTTTTTTCAATCGTAATGTTGAATATTAAGGAATATAACAAATATGTATATTCTTATAAAAAAGAAAATTATAGCAAGTGAAGTAAAAAAATCTTTGGTATGCCAAAAAAATATAACTTTACATAAACGTATAAAAGATAAAATTAAAGATGAATATAATTTAAATATATATTAAAAATAATATATTTTAAATATACATTAGAAAAATTATAAATTAATATAATTGTATGTAAATACATGATATTATATTAATCTTTAAATTTGAATATTTCAGGTATTTTGAGAAACTAAAAAATTTTGAAACAAACTATAAGAATTCAAGTACAAAAATAATATATTACTTACATTGTGCAAAGTAAAGTATTTTCAAATTATTTCTAAGAACTCTTTTGGATATTTTGGAAGACACAAATCTTCCCTGTCGTGTCGGCTGAATTATCTGTCTGCAAATTTGACATTTATTTCTTTACGTGATAATACAGCTCGACTTTTCTTATTCTGTTATCTGCGTATCAAAATAGCATTTTTTTTTAGTCCTTAAATCATTTTGTATGTCAGTTTGGTGGAACTTCATTGATCTTGATCGCAGGTGGATCAAAGTCTAGCGAAGGACGACGGCTATGACGTTACCCTAATCGCTCCGGCTACAATCTGCCGCGGATATTAAAAACAAAGGCCTGCCTCTCGCAGAGCATAACATGAATATAACGCCGCGCAATATCTTACGGCTTTAAGCTCTTCGGCTTAGCCCGTGGACCTTCATGCATTATGGATTTTACTTTGAGAGAGCGTCGCTGCCCCACCACCCCTCGCCCTCGCTCGCGCCGGAGGCGGACGCGAGAGCTAAGAAACCATGAATATACAATACCGCGGTATATGCATATAGATCTCGCCTTTGAGAATCAACTTTAATCACTCACGGTGAACTCGAGAGCCGTGGAATCGAGCGGCATCGATGACTCTGACGGTGATAGCGAGCGCTTCGTCCTCGTCCCCGTCCACGTTTTGCTATCTGCAGAGACAAACGGGCTTTTAATGTAAGTGTAAACATTTGTAATGAAAATAAATTTTAACATTCTGAACTGTTTTGAAACCGCTTATAAAAAGTTCAGTGAGTTTGGAAGTGAGTTTGCTGAATTTTATGGCAACTTTGTCGTTCGCGAATTTTTACATTAAGAAGAAAATTTGATAAAATAATTATGATATAATTGTTAGAAGCTTCATTTTTATAGTTGTTATTGTTATATTGTTAGTAATAATTATTATATTTATATATTTATATATAATTATTATATTTATAATTTTAATTCAAAAGTATACGTATATTATTGACACCGAAAAAAATGACTATAAATTATATTATCGTTAAATTATGTAATTATTTTTTTCTCTAAATGTATCTTAACGCTAGATATCGATTAAATAACAATTTTGTTGAAATAAATATTAACTCGGAATTTAATGAAGAATAAAATATCATTAATTGATTGAACTTTTGAACTTAACATGCGGAAAACCTTTTCGTTCGCTTAATCATAAGCGATTTTAACGCTTCAATATTTCGATATTGAGAGTTTCGTTTTTAATTTCCCGAAGAAATCCGACGAATTTAAATGAATTGAATGATATTGGTCGAATGGATTAAAACGTACTCTTTTTGACATTTAAAAACAATTTTGCAACAGGAAAATTAGATACACGAGCTGCGCGTGCGACATCACGTCGGTGCGTTCCCAACGAATTCCTCTCGCTCTCGCTCTCGCGACATTTCTCCCGGAAATATCACTTCCGATTTGTGCCGGCTCGTATCCACTCTTGCAGCTGTAGCCCGGTTTATACGACCTGCACGCAGACGGATTGTAAATTCGCAAATTGTATATCTCGATTGTAAACCTTCCTCGTCCCTCCACCCTCTTATCGCGAACTGACATCGATTCCGAAACGTATTTGCCTCTCTCGTTCGCCCATGCTCGTAGAATTGTATTCATAAAACCGGGTGGGTATATAACTATAAATGCGGGATTCTTCTTTTCTCTTCGCGAAATCTATCCTATACCCTGATGCTGTAACTCTTAACGATAATGTCGGTATCATTATACTGTTGTTATCATATGTGTAAATATAATACAGGTAAATATCAGATATAAACAGAATTGGAAAAGTTATTTTATAAAAGTAGCTGATTATAATTTTTTTTCTTTCAAAAAGTAATTAGTTACCGTTACAAGTTACGATTCTGAAAAGTAACACATTACAGTTACTTAAAAAATAATGGATCGTTATTTTTCTGTTATTTTTTTTATTATTTTTTTTAAATAAATAAGAATCTTATATATTTTTAACATTAATATAAATTATTTTATTAATTATACTAAACATTCGATATTATTTATTTATACGCTATATTATTTATAATAAAGTAATATATATATTTATGGAATCAAAATTATAGGAGTAATATTAAAATGCGATCACATAATTAAAAGAATCTTAGCTTAATTTTTAATACAAACATTTACAGAGTATAATAATCAGGGATAAAAATATATTCCAATCACGAGGAATAATCACTATCCATTTTATTTTGATCAGTCTATGTTGATAAAAAAGATCCATATAAAGTAACTATTAACTTAGTTGCCAAAAAATGTAACTAAGTTATAGATGGAAAAAAAGAAACGAAGTTAAATTATATTTACTGAAAAAAGTAACTCTAATTGTAATTTCGTTACAAGAAATGAGTTGTTACTCAACTCTGGATAGACATATACAACAAGTATATATAATAAAAAAAAGCTACGCAACGACAATGTAACGATATCAAACTGTCGTTAAGAATTACAGAATTGAAGTATTGGAAGTCGATTGTATGTCTTCAAAACGAAAATTAGAAAAATGAGTACATTCACAACTTCATTGTTCAATACCTAAATGAATTTATTCACTTTTGAAATTTTCATCTTATTTCATGATACACAATTAACTTTCATCGCCTCTATCGCGAACTTCATTTCGAGAAAACGACAACGCGCAAAATAATTTGCGTCGCACTCCGTGAAAAAATTCTATAAAACGAAGTACAAAAACTTAATGAAAAGAAATACAGACAATAATTGTAAATAAATGTTTATAGTCTTTTCACAAATCACATTAGTTTCAATTTCACTTGCAGCGAAATGCTTTAACTTCTTTTTTTATTCAGATTATTACGATTTTAAAATGGCATTTGTCTGACGACGACGACGACGACGATGATATTTTGTCGATTCGGAAAAGAGGTTTCATATATGACATCTCAGACGCGAGAACACATGACGTTTTTCACTCTACATCAGCAATTGCCAGCTCATCTCCGGTTGAATCGCGACGCGGCAGCTTGCGCTGCTCTTTTTAGTTTTACGATCTCGTACCACCTTAACTGATATCCGCACTCTTTTACGGAGACATTTGAAGAGTATCCCTTCGCATAACACCGAACTGTCCGCTTTTATTACTAGTAATTAATTTCCTAAAGATATCCTATAATAAAATATCAAATAAAATTTTTTTAATTAAAAATTTTTATATAATTTTATAATTTTGTATAATTATTGAATGCTGAAATACTATTTCTTCCGCTTCAATCAGGAAAACAGGATTTCGGAAAACTTTGCAATACACAATTTTTTCATTTAAAGATATTTCGCTGTTAAAAAGATACCTTTATGTATCTTTCCTTTATCTTAATCAAATAAATCCACACACGCGCAATCTTACACAATCATTAATTTCAAATCTTTAATTCACTCTCGCAAAATCACGATAAAGATATTTCCAGCGTTGAATTATCTCTTTCCTTGAATAACAGATTTTTATATTTATCTAGAATTAATAATTAGCGTTACAGACAGACGTCGTTTGTATTGCATAAATAATATTATACAAACGGATAATATTTTATTTTCCTTGTTGATGCGAGAATTCATGTTATATAAGGTAGCATAAATATCCCGCCATTAAGATTCGAGTGAAATAATCGAATAGCGAGCTAATTGGTGAGCAAAGGGATAGTGGTATAGGTGATTTTTCATATCACTGGGCTTCAAAGAATTAAACGAGATCCGCCGGTGTTCGCAATTACGCCTTTATCCGCTCCGAGAAAAACAATCGATTAAATCGTCACCGGGGCGGTGCGGCACGGCGCCGATAAATCCGTAAAGGCCCTTTTTCCCCTCTATTATCGCGCGACTTCCTTTCCATACATCAGGCAGCCGTCTGCCCTTCGCCCGCAGGATCGCGCCACGCCGGCAGCTTTGTGCCGTACTTTTTACGTTTGATCCATCCCCCCGTGCCCACTCCCTCCCCCGGTCTGGCTGACCTCACCTCGCAGTGTACCTCCCCCTCCCCTCCCGTACGGATGGCAACCCCTACTCGGTTCTCTGTCGACCCTTTCGCTTCTATTCCTCCACCCTCCCATTCCGCACTCTCGGCCCTCACTCTTCTCTTACCTCGTCCTTTCCACGCAGAGAATCAACGCGGATGCGAAGGGAAAATCCAGAGAGATTTTTTTATAGTCTCTGTTTCCTTCGAAAAACGATCGAATGAGAGTTAAATTGATAAATATATGACCACAATTTTTGATTTGTGGATTTTATGGATTTTAATCAATAAGTAATCATTTTCTTTATAAAATATAATAAATGCACTTCTGACATGATCATACCATTTAATAAATAGAAATGCGTAATTAAAAAAAAAATCTTAATATTTAGAGACGCAAAATTAAGAGACGATTAATTTTGTTCTGTCATGTACATATATAAAGATCGTGCTAAGAAAAAAATCGTTCAGTGTGTCGCCCTCGTATGAAATATAATCCCTCTCTTTTTCTCCTCCGCAAATTCTAGACCATCCTGAACTTATCCTCTCTTTCCATTCTGCTCTTTCTGCGTTATTGTAGGATATAGAATCGACAAATGCATGAGAGGGAGTTCTAAAGAGAGTCAATACATGAGTGAGAGAGAGAGAGAGAGAGAGAGAGAGAGAGAGAGAGAGAGAGAGAGAGAGAGAGAGA
>NW_017259428.1:613059-614612 GCF_001594045.1 Atta colombica
GTGGTTAGGCCGGAGAAGGGCAGCGGAGGGAGAGGGAGTCGGCAAGAGTGAGTGAGCTGAGGGGTAGTTCTGAGGCCGACGTCATAATCGATCGTCTTTTATTAAACTGCACCAGATGGCGCCACCACCGCACTAGGCACAACGTGGATGGCACAAGGGGTTGAGTTGAAAGAGCGGCCAGGAGGGTGGGACGAACGTTGGGGAGGTTGAAGCACAAGGGGGTGCACGAGGGTAGGCGGAAGTAAGGGCGGGCGCGTGGGTGCGAGGAATGGGGCAGGGAGTTAAACGGAGGAGGATTTCCAGCCCGGGGTTCCTCCAGGAGGGATGGAGAAAGGGTGGAAGACAGGAAGAGAAGAGAGAGAGAGAGAGAGAGAGAGAGAGAGAGAGAGAGAGAGGCCGCAGCCAATCGTTTAACGATTACCCACTCGTGCACTCTATATAACGCCTTTCGAATGTCGTCGTTATGCTTGATCCTTGCGACTATAGCGATATTTGAACGATCCTAGGGTGGACTGATCGGCTACAGTTTAAGAGATAATCGGAAATGAATGATTGATTCTCTCTCCCCGCGAGTCACGCGTCATCTAAAATCTAACGTCAATTAAAATTTTTGTACCATCATGACGAATATTATCGAAGATATGGAATAATTGAGATTCTTTTGCTCATTATTTTAATGAGTTTCTTTTCTAATTTCCATCGTCTGAGAGTTACAAGGACAAATTTTGATTATTAAATGAATGGGCTGCATGATGATACCACATGATGTTTTTTAATATTTTATTTTTCGATAACCAACTTTTTAATAATTTCATTACGTTTGTCAAATAAGTAACTCGTTTGCTCACTATTTTAGACCTTCTCTTTTAATTTCAAAATTGTCTAAAGCCTAATCTATATTGGTAGGCGTCATAGGTCACAAGCTTGTTGCGTCGATCAATCCGATGCGTCAATTTTAAAGTCGCACGATGCTTACGACGCTACGATACGACGAATGTAGATTAGGCTGAAGAGTGAATTTTTATGAAATGAATGTATTGCGATATTTCTTTATATTTTATTTTTCGATAATCAATGGTTTTTTAAGTTTCAAGTATATTCAATTTCAGTATATTTGCCAAATAAATATAATAGTGGCTCAATGATTAAGTTTTAAAAAGTTCACTTTTAGTGTTATTATATTAATTATCCAGCTCATTATATTAGTAAATCTTTCAATACGTTTGCTTTGATCAAACGTATAAAATGTAACAATAAAAGCTAATTCACATTGTTTGAAACAATTAATTTTTATTATTAAAATCTATTTCTATAATCTGTTATTTTATATTATCTTCTTTTATATTATCAGTTTAAGAATATTCATTGGAACGTCGGAATTTCGTATATACTACAATATACTACAGATCGTACTTTTTATGCAGAAACTGATGGAGAAGATATTGAAATCGACACGTTGCTCGTTCGCAGTTGGATTTTCTGAGGAAGCGTGCTTGAAACTCGAGTTGAAGCGGGAAGATCTTTTCGGAATCGCATATATATATATATATATA
>NW_017259428.1:614712-624847 GCF_001594045.1 Atta colombica
AAAACTTAAAAGATCAGAATGAAACTCACTGATTGAAGTAGCCTTCTGATTGAAGAATAAAACTTAAGGTGTAATAAAAAGCTTTCGTTCTCTTCATATTTACCATTTATTTCGATACATATTTCATATATCATCAAAATTTTTTCTTTGTGAATAATTTTTAGCCTAAAGGTACCTTTCCATTATACTAGAATTGAATGTTTCAAAATAATAATTAGAATATTAATCTTTTACTTTAATTTTGTTTGCGTCTCTTTCTACCGAATAGCAATGTGAAGGAAGAGAAGACTCGGAAGCACCACTTCGATCACCAATTTCGTCATTCAGATACCCCAGACGAGCGGCATAAACTGGCAACTCGCATACACACCGTGGGGAAACCGCGGGGCTTCACTTCCGATCTTCTCTCGCACCCTCAGCCCTCCCGCTCTTCCGCCCTGCTTCCCTCTTTCTCTCTTTTTCTTTTCGTTTTGCGTTTTCCGAGAGACGGCGGTGATTGATTGTCCCGTCAGCGGCAGGCAGGCCGGGAACTAACAAAAGTAACAAAGCACCTCCGTCCTGAGAGAACGCTACCACCGCCGCCCGTCACCACCGCCGCCGCGCCGCGCGCTTTTCGGCGAAGTTGAATTGCTCGCCGTTTTACCGATTCTGTCGTCCTGTCCGATTTCATCCCCCACGTGCTTAATCTCGCTGCGCGAGATAGGTACGGAAAACTTGCAACCTCGGCGATTTTGCGTCAAAATTCTTTACCAGTCGAATTTAGGAACATCGCGAATGATACGGTCATATCAATTCAATCGACTGTTAAAGTCACAGAGTTGAGGAATATCTCATAAGAGTTGTGCCATACAAAAAATAAAGGGCTGCGACATAGACTTTTGCATAACGCATAGTGTATAAGAGAATCAACTAATCTGAATTCTTCCTTTCCTTCCACTTCACGGAAAAGAAGCACTTTGATTGATTGATTCTCTTATGCACTTATGCGTTATGCAAAAGTTTGTGTCGCAGCTCTAAAGCAGTAAAACGTAATAAGGAAATCAACATCTTGGATTTGATTTGCTACTGTTATGGTTTTATTGTTTGATCATTTCGTTTATTATGTTTCATTGCCCAAGTTTTTTTGTCCTTGTAACAAAGTTACAATGATATTTATAACAATGTTACAATTGAGAGGATGGAATAAAGGCACAATTCTGTTTAGGCCCTTTTTCCGGCAATTAATTTTTTTATGTAATATTGATCGTAATAGAGAGAAGATTTATAACATGTAACTTCTTAAAGACATTACATAAATTTATATAATATTGCATCCATTTGTGTATAATAAAAAAGCAGATTATTTTAATTTTTATTAATATCAAGATTTGTAATTAGACCTTTATTCCGTTTATCTCAATTAGAGTTCATTTTTCAGTTACTGTGTAATTTAACTTCATCCTTTCTTGATTTCACTGTGTAATTCTTACAAATAGATAAAATTAAACTTGCTACTGCGGAGATAACTGTGTTACAACAAAAAGTAGAATTCAAAAATGAACTAGCAATTAAGAAAAAAATTATGCTCTTTAATTTCAACGTTTGCGAGAAATTGTTTGTTTGTTCATTGTTCTCTTAAACATCGGGCGATTTTAAATTCCCTTTTTAATACAAAGTTACTCCTGCGGGTGCGTTGCACCCTGCTTAAGGATAATTTAACGCGCAATCGCAACGTGGGAAGCGTATTTGGCAAATGCATTAATTACCGCCTTTAGACAGGAAGGGGTTAAATATTCTAAAACTCCACATGAATCGCTTACATGAATATACCTAACACACATACACACACGTACGCACACACGCACGCACACACACGCGCGCACACACACACACACACACACACACACACGCACGCGCACGCACGCACACACACGCACACGCACACACACACGCACACGCACACGCACACATATTCATGGAGGTAGTAAACGGTCAGTAAATGGTATACAATCTCTCGTGTGGGTAACACCCTAGAGCTAAAGAGTGTATTAGCGCGTCAGATCGTTAGGGTCTACATGGTGTCAAGCGCATACATCCCGTATGAAAATTTGCGGGGCGAGTATAGGTGAATTAATTCGTCGCGGCGAATATAACTTTCTCACCTTTTGGAGTCCCTCTCCTCTGCGCTATATAGCGTTCGACGCATAATTACCCGTCGTACCGCACCGCCTTCGTTTGTTAATTTATCTACGGCGTTGTTTAACGACACAGCAAAAACAGGAGAGACACTTTACACGATTCAAACAAATTCGTCCATTAACATGGTTTATCTTTGTTGAGAGTTTAAAGATTGATTTTTTTCTCGTAGAGATTTTTGAAGAAGAGAGAAGCTGTGTAAAAAAGGATAAAAATATGAGAGGCGAAAGAAAAGTTATTTTTTTCTGTTGATATTTTGTGGATATTTGTGGAGTTTAAAGATTTTTTTGGAGTCAAGCTTTAAATCTAATATAAATAAAAAGATAATGTAAGATTTTTTTTTTAATTTAAGTGATTAACGAGAACTTAATTTTTTAAATATTTTTATGTGAGAATCTCAAGATCTCCAATATTCTTAGGATTAAAAATTTGCGTTGGAATAGTAATGAGGCAGTTAATGTGTAAATATTTATATTTTTTATATTAAGATGTATATCTATTACCGCTAATGTGACATTTAATATTTGCTATGACATTTCATTGGTAGTTGAATTTCTGTCAGCAACTATAATCAAATTTAATGTGATTTGTGCTAAATTAATTATAATTCTATTGTTAATTTGTGATTATAGAGATCGGAAATTCTCGCAAATTAAACTTTATTAAATTATAGACATACAGAAAAAGATAAAAGATTTTAAATATATAAATTCTGATTTGAATGGATTTTCTTTTTTATTGATAATTTTTTAATTTAAAAATTATTGAGATTATATTTGTGATTACAAATTTACAACTAAAATAACAACATATTATGCAATATATAAAAATTTGCAACTGAAAAATAACAACGAATCATTCATATAAAATGTTTCTCTACATTATAATATTTTCATTCTCTACATTATAATATTTGTATTAAGACTTCTTTATCTTTTGCCACTGAAATATAATATATTTGTTATGAAATTTCGTCGGTTGTATTTCTATCAGCCGGATTTCTATCAGAACTACAATCAAATTCACCGTAATTCGCGATGAATTGATTTCGGCACTACATGCGTGTGAACTGTGATTGACTTCTGGTTAAACGCGTATTCTGCAATATTACAAGCGTTAGGTATAAATGCTACAAATATTATTGACACGCAATTGGGCGAGCGGCGAGTCAGCGCGTTACACCGATAAAACGAATCATGTAATTGATAGAATTATTAGTGTCGCGTTGAGGTCTCTAATGATGCCGGGACGCGGATACGAATACATTTGCGTTAATGATTTTATTACTTGTTTTGGCACTTAACGAGCGGCCCTCGTAATGATTCGCGGTGAATCGTGACGATTTTAATCAGTAAAAAATAAATATCTCAATTAAAATCTTAAAATAATATCTCATTAAAATCTTTGTACGTAATTCAAAAGCATCCTGCTATTACTTTATTACTACATAAACTTTTAATGTTGATAATAAATCACATTTCGATCTTTAATATTTTAATTAATAATTATATTTTTTAATGTTTTAATTATTAATCATAATGTTCTTAAAACCTTTATTTTAAGATTCATAGGATTTTACAGTTGAAATAATAATGGAATAAGGACTCTTGTTGTAACAATATCAATAACAATATCAATAAAATTTTTTATTCATCGTCACGTCGAGACTTTGATATTTTCCACTTGGATATGTTATAAGAATCCTAATTATTGTAGATATCATAATAATTACTCTTTTATTAGGAGCTCTTTATCCAACGTATCGCGATAACGCTTCAACGTCCACGGTGTACATACCTAATTAATAATGATAATTAAATCGTGCTATTTCAAGCGGCAGAATGAAAGCTGCCTTTATTACAGAGCTTGGCGATTAACGATGCGATTATGATCGCGTCCGTCCGCGCTTTGAATGGCGTTCGTGTAAACAAGTCTGCTCGACGAGCGCGCTCATGGCCGTGACTCCTTTCTCAATGCGGCCGATCCCGGGCGATCTCGCTATAAAGCGGAAAAACACATTAACGCGTCAAAACCCGTTTTAGCTCGCGCGGTGTCAAGCGCACACGCCTGCCTCCTCCCTCGAGTGACCGGGGGGACCTCCGGCAGGGAGGGAGGGAGGGGGATGCGTGCATCGAAAATATCCGCGTAAAACGTTTTCATGGGATATATTAAAAAATAATAAATTACATTAAATTTCAATCTCTCTAGGTCGAGGGCCGGTATTAATGATGGCGCGCGGTGTCAAACGCACGCACCGCACCCGGCAGAATGCGTAGCGCGCGCCGAATAAGATATACGTTGCGAAAGTGTCGAAAATTTTTCCCCGCATCATCATATCGTCCATCGGCGCGTGAAACACTCCGGGAAAAAAATATTTTTTTAATTGTCGAGAATTGTTATGCGCGGATCAAAGAATGAACGATACGCCTCATCTCTTGATCGTCTAATCGCCACGATGGAAAATTGAATCCCCTCGCAATATTTTGTTATTCCATATTTACGAATGAAAAGATTTTGTGGTTTTTCATTTATAAATCGTTTTAATAATTAATTTTTAATAATTAATTTCTAATAATTAATTTTTTGCAGAGATAATTGGAAATGCGTATTTTGTATTAAATAAAATTACTTGTGCAACATATGACACAATCTGTGATTTTTAAGTGCATTACTCAGCTACTCTCGCGCGCGATTTTCCATATAATGATTTTATTTCAAGCCCACTTTAGATCCATAATTCATGTCGGAACTCGGGATAAAATATTATTTATAATTTTATGCACCGTGTAACACGAAAAATCTTTTTTTGAAGAATTAGATTACATATGAAATAATATATTAATACACGTAAACATCAAAATACAGAGCATACAATGAATAAAATTGTATTCTAAAATTCGACACGAATTAAATAATTTAAGGTAGATTTTGATGATTATGAGTAACATATTTTCCAAGATCTTGCGACTTTTATCCTGAAAGATTTTATCTTTTCTACATGCCTTGCTTACTAGAAAGAGTTGCCTACTATCCGGTCACCTAAATTTTATTTCAGTTTTGTCTCATTATTTAATATAAACAGCAATGAAAAATATAAACAAAACGTTCTATAGGTTACATCTTTTTTGTGCATTATAAACATTTAAAAAATGAAATAGAATTGATATAATTTTTGATCAACTTAGGTAATGATAATTATCTAACAATTTCAAAAAATACAATTTCATTTTGTATTTTTATGTTTTTATAAAATATATTGTAAAACATTTTATATTGTTTAAATATGAAACATTTTATATTTTTTATATACATATATGTTACATTTATTAAAATATGAATTATTGAAGTATGATCAGCGCCTTATAAAATTTAAATCGGTATTTCTTAAATCGTACCACAAATTTTTCAATCATTTTTTTATTACTTTTTTTTATTACATTTATTAGATTTACTAGATATTTTTTAAAGAAGTTATACGTTTTTAGCATACAGTACAATTTAAGAAATTGCTTGAATTGCTTGTATTTTTTACTATGTTATTTAAAGGAGCTTACAATAATTTTGTTCGCTTGGCAAAAGATAATAAACATATAATAGGTGTTTTAAATATCAAACTTCAATATTAACTTGAATGCTAATTAATAGTACTATTAATGAAAAATATAATATATAAAATATCTTAAGTACTTTTGAATTTTGATAATTCTCTCTTATACACTCGGCGCGAAATATTATCGCGCTTTTTCTGACAATTCCGTATTCGAATTCCAGAAAGAAGGATAAAAAAAACGCAAAAAGCGCAATTGAAATGAGCGGATTTGTAATCACCTATAAGCGATAACGTAACTTTTAAACTAAAGTGGCTTCCTGACGTTCGACGAAACGTCTGCGAATTATCGAACATCCACGTCCCGTGGCATCAATCAGAGGCAGCGCAAAGTGTTGTATTCGCGCGAACCCCCCGAAGGTGGTGAGTCTGTGATGGTGTCAAGTGCACACATCACGGTGGCGAATGAAAATTCGGAAAGCAGTTTAGGTAGATCAATCCGCGCAACCGGGGTCAATGATTCGCTCAAGGTAGAACGCGTATAATAAAGTGGCTAATGGGGCGGCTACGGGCGGCATAGCGAACGGGAAACAAGGGTGGGCGAGAGACTTTCGGGGGTGCCCAAGTGTGCGTTTGACGTTGGCCTGTTCAGCGGCTCCTTAACGCGGGAAAGTAACGGTTTTCCTCTTCCTCGATTATGTACACTGGCGCTCTGATGTATCGTACAAGATACGCTGTTACGTAAAACAACTCTCTCTGGTGCTCACGTGAAATGCAGGAAGAATCCTACATGGATATTGCATTTTAACCCTTCGAAATTCAAATTATTTTTTTATGAATGAACAAAGATGAAGCATTTATATTGTCCTTAACTTTAACTTGATTGAAAGAAAAAAATAGACTCGAAATAGGAAGAAATAAATCGATATAAAAAGTGCCAATATTGAAGCATTATTTGTGTGTAAATGTATCGTTTTATTGTCTAAAAAATATTAACACCAAGAAAAATTGAAAAGAAATTGGTTCTGCTTGCATCAACAAGAAGTACAAGCAAAAGGGATCATATCAATCCGAATTCTGTTATATAGATTTGTTCTTTTTGGCTGAATTTTTGTTGAATTAGTTCATCTTTCTTCCTTTTCTCTTCAGGTGATGCAAAAGTTCAGTTGAAAAGAACAGGCCTATTGTAATTGAATTCTGATTATTTCTAACCGAAATGTTTCATAAATTTATCTATAAGTGTCTAATTTGTAGGTCTGTTTTTTTTATTATAACTAAAGTTTCTTGCACGGTTCATCTATCTGCCGTTTCTCTTCACGTTGGAGAGAAAAAGAGAAAAGATGAATCGTGCAAGAAGTTCAGGTAAAAAGAACAGGCCTCGTATTTTTCTGGTTGAATCTATTCGAATTCTAATTATTGCAACAAGATTTCTTCCAGTGAAAATATATGTTTCGACTCTAATTTGGATTTAAATTATCGCAAAACTTGTGAGTGGAAGTCAAACAACAAAAGAGCTTCATGTTTAATAACATAATAATAGCTTTGTCTAATAATAAAATAGTTATTTTTGATAAAAAACGAATATCAAGCAACTGTGAAATGTTTAAAGTGTGTGAGAAGTTGTAACTTAATTTCAACATGAAGATATAACTTCCTGATCCAAAACTAGGTCGAAACTATATTTTGATATATCTTAGATGATAAAACATTATATATGCAAATATCTTGTGTTTATCAGTCATTTTATATCACATAACTCAATTAATCAGTTGGTCTAACAAATGAATCAAAGAATTTTTATTAATTGAAAGAATTCAAAAATTGTTTGTCGGTTATAATATTCATTTGCAAATATATTTTTGAGTTCTATAAACTGTGCCGATTCGATTTATTGGATTTGAAACGTAATAAACTGAAGCTGGAAATAACATCACAAATTATATTGATTGTCAATTTTAATAATTGATATTAATCAGATCCCAATTTCCACTTATAATTATTAAAGTTGAATTGTTAAATCTGATTCAATAATTCATGTCGAAATTCATAATAGAATTCTATCTTTCATGCTACAAAAAATATGAAGAATTAAATTTTGCGATTTTTATTGCAAGCTGATAATGGGTTGCATTTGCAGGTGAAGATCTGGTTTCAAAATCGGCGCATGAAGTGGCGAAACAGTAAGGAGCGGGAGCTGCTGGCGACCGGTGGCTCGCGCGAGCAGACGTTACCGAACAAGAACAACCCCAATCCAGATCTGAGCGACGCCGATGGGGATCGGCCGAGAATGGATCTGAGCGACGTGAGCCCGCTCACGAGTCCGCAAAGACCGGAGGAGCAAACGGAAAACGAGGAGGATGAGGAGATCAATGTCACGTGATAAAGCTCATCGCTGAACTCAGTTCGCCCTCCGACAAGTGATGACAATTTTCTTAATCCGTGAATCAAAGGCTACCGGACCAAAAAAAATTTAAGCGAAACGTAGATTTGACAGACACTTTGAAGGATCGTGGAAATTAATTCAAAGTTTCAAACTCAAATCTGTTTTCATATGTCATTACGGATGCAATTACAATATCAGTTTTACCTTCAATATGAAGATTACTTCTTCTCGAGATATCTTAGATTGTGTAACACAATCTTATGCCGAGAAGCGTACGAAATAAATATTGTGCAAGTCATAAAGAGACAGTTAATTGTGGTCATTTTGCATTTTTCAGCTGGCTGATCTTTATTGGCGACTATGTATTCGCGGATAATTGGGCTATAACAGGGTGTCCTAGATTCATTGTGCGAAGAGAAGAATGTGTTAAACACGAGTGGCATGTGATGTTTCGTATCATTCACTATTTTCAATCGATCTTTAATTGTTTAGCGATCATCGGTTTGTCCTCAATATTTTTTTCTCGAGTTACACACGACTTGTGGCTTTGTTATATTTGATAACAGCAACACGTGTCGTCGCAAACTGATCCCGAGCAAAACGAAAATACGAATGACGAATGCAGAATAAAAATGAATAAGAATGATGTATTATATTGTAATTAGCGCGATGAATGTACTTTCGAGGAGTCTTCTATAAGGTATCGTGTAAGGTTGTATTAGACGTAATGTTACAATTCTGGAAATATGTACCTAAGTCTACTTATAATGCGGTCGCGCGGCCAGATCCAAATGTAATTACATTCATTGTGATTCAATATAATCTATGTAATATATTGAAATAAAACTGTCTATGCTAAGCGATCTATACTTGTAATGTCAATACGTGATGAACAAAGTTCCAAGTTTAATCATCTGTTTTTTTATCCTAATATTAATAATCAAAGCCGTAAAAGTTAAGAAAATCAATTCATCATATAAAAACTTACAATATATTTTTCAATTGATAAGACTTTCAGAATACAAAGTATACTTTATTTATTGATATAATTATTTCTCACACAAGTAAACAGAGTAGCTCTGAATTAATGGACGAAGTACATCGCAATATTAGAAGCGAAGATCTTGCATTTGCTTGATGAAGAAATAAAATTATGATGAAGAAATAAGCTCCCCTGTTTACTGTTTCTATATTTTTTTGCTATATACAGGATATAACTAAAATAAGATAGCAAATTTCGAGGCCAAGTTTCCCAAATATGAAAAAAAGTATAAATAAACGTTATGTCCGCAAATCCATTGTTATTGAGGTATAGCTCAAAGTGTTTAAGTATTATGGCCTCCAATCCCCCGATCTAAATTCTCTAGATTTTTATCTGTGAGGACACTTAAAATCCTTAGTTTATGTGAAATTCCAATCGCTAATGAAGATACAATGAAGATAGACTATGCATGAAGATAGCCAATGCATCTTTGATTGTTTTATATTGATACATTCAATCGCTGAAATTTGAAATTATATGTGCGACCTCTGTTTCTCAAGATTTTTATTGAATCTATTAGATCCTTATTATTGCATGGTACTATGATC
This sequence comes from Atta colombica, assembly GCF_001594045.1. Lineage (NCBI taxonomy): Eukaryota > Metazoa > Arthropoda > Insecta > Hymenoptera > Formicidae > Atta > Atta colombica. The sequence continues at coordinate 624,408 of NW_017259428.1, forward strand.
TTTTAAGAGAAATTTATAGAGCTAAAAAAGAAGAGAAAGAGACAGGTACTTGTGACACCATTCGTAATTGCCCCGGGATCTTGAAAAAGTGCGAGTCTAAAAGTGTGATCTGATGTATTGAATTAAATGGGAGATATTTCGAACGTTTGTTATAATTAAAAATTAATTAATATTAGAAATATTAGAAACATTAGAAATTAAATAATATTAAATAATAAATACAATATTACTGTTTTATTTTCCCCTATTAATAAACATTTCGAGCTATATCTCAGTAATGAGTTTATGAATATATGTTTTTATGTCATGAATTTTTTTCACGTTTTGATGTGGGGAAGTCAGCTCTGAAGTTTGTTACCTTATTTTAGTTACACCCAGTATTTACTACATATGGTAAATATATGTATATGTATACATTTACATATTTACATACATACGCG
>NW_017259428.1:624947-628112 GCF_001594045.1 Atta colombica
ATTGAATGAGAAATCACGAATACAGACCACTTGTCTTTCTACTGACATAAGAATGTACATAGACATATGCACAAACAATTCATTTGTTATAAGAATTCTTTCCAGTTGAACTAATTTCATTTTTCTGTCCGTAACTGTGTCGCATGCTTCGCATCACTTTAATTATTTTGAGCTTGCGGCTTCGACCATTCGACGCTCAAGATTAGATGATCGTAACCGTAACCATCCAGAGTTGCGATTGCTCTTGCTGCATCAGCCCTATGCTTGAAATGTACATATGCGAAACCCTTGCAGAGATTGGAAAGTTTCTCTTTGGCGAGAAACTGCTTGACTACGGAACCGAATGGCTTCACAAGTTCATCTAAATCCGCATCTGTAGTGCTCTGCGAGAGATTAGAAATACGTATGGCGGTTGTATCGTCGCGTCTCTGCATCTGCATCGAGTCTCCACGTTTGCTGCCACCGTCACGCATACCAGGCGGCACGTACTTGCCACCTTGCGGCTTAAGTTCAGCCATTGCACCAGGTACTCCAGTAGTAACGAGAGGTTTCTTGTCGTCTGGTACTTTTCCTGAAAGGCAGAATTTTAGTTATATAATTATTATAGTTATAATTTATTACAGTTATAATTTATAAAAATAACATATATATATCATTTATTCTATAATTAAAAAATATAAATAGAACTGTATTTATATTTTTATTTATGTTTATATAATTGAATGTAGCGTAGAGTAACTATTTTCTATGCCAAAGATCTGAGTTCACAAGAATTCACAAGAACATGTATCAGATTTTATTTGAGTATCACTTCTCGGAAGGCAATGAGCCATCAAGAATATCTTTATGACAATCTCTTTTGATAGGCCATTAGGAACCGATGTTAAAAACTCTAAAGTCTCATATATGAATGCCTATGCAGAAGAGATCACCACATCTCTGATGAAGGACAATAGACTTAAGAGATATAACTGAATTTTAGCTCATCGTATCAATTGATTTCTGACAATATAACTTACCACCAGCAAGAACAGTGTCTTTGTACGGACACTTGGATGTCCAGTGATCGCCATTACAATTACGGCACTTGACGACTCCCTTATCGCCCATACTTTTCAATTTATCCAAGGAGTCTTCCTCCACTTTGTTCTCTTCCTCTTTGCTGGATATGAATTGCATAAAAACATCCTCACCACCAACAGTGGTAGCTGGATTTGGTCCCGGCCTGTCGTCAGCAGAATCGCCAAACTTCGTCCAATTCTTACGCGCTGCAATCGTTTTCGAAACTATGCGTCGCTCTATCTTGTAAGCACGTACAACCTTGACTTTCTTGTTGTCTTGATTGTATTTGTACTCAGTGAGAATTTTAAAACCATTCTCGTAGACTTCCGTAGGTGGGGGTAACGCTCCTCCCTCTTCTTCAACTTCATCAGCCCAGCTAGATTTGACCTCATTTTGTGCAACTGGCATCTCTGCAAATTATACAATATTAGAACATTCAGATACGTACGAATACTAGTTTAAAAGTATATAAAAGTATTATGCAATATGTGTAAACATCAAGTTTCAGAATATTAAGGCAATTATTTGTTTATCCATAAACATATATACTGTATTATATATATGTATATATATATATGTATTTAAACACATTTGTTTCCATTTATTTATTTGTAGAATTATAAAATTTAAAATCCTTACTTCAGATATTTATTATTCTTAGCAGGATAAAATTCTGTTTATAATTTTATATATTAAAAAAAAACAAAAAAAAATCAGAATATACATAAATATAAAATATACAAAACATAAAAAAAATATATAAATTATAAGTAAAATTATATCCTAAAATCTGACAGTGAATTATAAATTTTTTAAAGTCAAATAAATATCAAGAATAAATGTTCAAGCACTTATTTTAAAATTTTGCAATATCTTAATAAACAAAATGTACAAACCATAATTGATGTTTTTCACATTAATTGCATAGATATAAACCTAAATATACTTAACCAGTTAAAGATTTGTCAGTCATCTTATTTTTACAATAAATGAAACACTATAGAGCCAGAAAATGTACACAAACGCTGAAACAAATTAGATACAAAATTATACGATATTCCATCTCTTTTCAGCATAGTTAAAGGTATCAATAATACATTTAGCAGATGTTTCTTTACAAATTTAAACCTATCATGAATTAGTATAAGTCGATTAAAAACTCTAATAATTTAATCCAATCATTTAGAGAATTAATAAAAGTATTTTTTCATTATTAAATGTAATTGTTTAATATTCATATAACGAAATAAAATTACAATAGACCAAGGCTACTTATGTCATAAAAAAGTGACATAGAATTAGAACCTAACCTATTACACTTCCTTTGACGATTAAAGATTATTCCTATAAATTGTGTATTTACTTTATTCAATTATCCATTTTCACTGGGCAAACTCAATAAAAGGAGTCGAAATAAAAGAAGCTATTATTATTGGCACAGCAAAATCAATGTACTTGAAAAACTCTAACTCAAAGTACTTAAAAAACACAAAAATCAAGAAAACGTGGCGTAAAAAAGTAAAAATTATCATTGGACGTTACCGTAAAAATTCGACAGCTGATAGTAGACAGATAATCCAAATCAAAGCACAGATTACGATGAAACCATACGAAATAAAGCAAATTGCGGAACAGAGACGCTAAACATCCACGTGGAAATCAAAATGGAGGAATTCATGATGCCGCGAATGCCGATTGCCGCGATTCGAACGTTTCTTGGAACCTCGAACCATAAAATACAAAACAGAATGAAGAGACGTTTCGATATGTGTCCAATAATTAATAGGAACATTTGTATTCCTATTATTTTTCCTAGAGAAAAAGCATGTCGAAAAAAATACGCACAAGATGCAGTCCGATTTACAGTTTGCATAAAAAAAATCTAAGAAATTTTCTAGAAAGTTATAAAATTATTCAAATATTCTAAAACAATCTGAAATTCACATAAAAATTCTGAAAAATTATATAAAAAATTTTGAAAAAATTTTCACCAGGGGTAAGCAATTAACAATAAATGAAGTAAACAAAATTTTTATATGAAGAATTTCAAAGTGTAATTGAAAAGAAAATTGATTATAATAATAAATAAATAAAATTATAATA
>NW_017259428.1:628212-628825 GCF_001594045.1 Atta colombica
AAAAATTAAAATAAATAATTTACAAAATGTGACTAGCCAACTTTTTTATCGACCAAGTTTATCGGAGTGCGAGAATCGTGATTCATGATTCCCAATGGGAATTGGCAACACTGCCGGTCGCTGCGAGCGACGAGGTTTGGCGAGATTGTAGGGTTGTAATGGCGACGTCTAACGCGTTGTCCGGGCCGCCGTGAGTGAATAATGCACTACGAAACGGTGCTCCGTTTTTTATGCACGGAGCGACAATCGAGCGAGTGGACGGTACGTGCACATAACGTTTTTACGGCGTAACTTTGACAGAACCGCCGACGATCGAGCGTCCCTCGTCACGATGGACCAGGCACCCGCAGGTGAGCACGCCGATCCGGCCGCACAGGCGCGCTCTCTCGCACGCGTTTCTTCTCCTCGCACCTTTTGCTTACTCCAATATGATATTAATTAATTAACCCTCGCATTCTCTCACATTAATTGCAATGCTGTGTCTTTCGCTTGCACCTTGCTGTTTCGTTTGACCTATGTCGAGCGGCTTCCTACAGCAATATAATAATACTTTCAAATCACTGTGATGTCTGGATTCATTAGATTATTTGTAAAAGTATTGTAAATATATATA
>NW_017259428.1:628861-633889 GCF_001594045.1 Atta colombica
TATATATATATATATATATGTATTTTAAATGTGGAAAATACAAATGCTAATTTTTCATAAGTAACTAATATATATTTTACTGTCAATTTTACAGATATACATATGTGGATTTTGTTAAACTTTATTACGATAATTCATGTTTTATTAAAAAGTATATTTTTTTATTTTTATAATCATTACGGTATTGTGTATATAATTATTTTATTTATATTCCATCACTTTTCGTTCAGTTTTAATTTTAAGCATTTTCTAATAAAGATGCTTAAAATTTACTTGAATAGTTAATAAATATATAGATCATAGATTCCAATTTATAATTAATTTAGATCTGATTCTTGTTGTTTTCACTTATAACATTCAGACACAGAATTACGGAACATCATAGACAAACTGGCACAGTTTGTCGCTCGCAATGGGCCAGAATTCGAACAGATGACAAAGAACAAGCAGAAGGACAACCCAAAGTTCGGTTTCCTGTTTGGCGGGGAGCACTTCAACTACTATCAGTACAAAGTGACTACAGAGCAAGCCAGTAAGTGGGACATAGCCCATTAACAGCTACTGTGATTAAGAAGCATAAAAAAAGGCCATACTTTATTCAACCAGCAAAGGAATGACTTTGAAAAGCGAGTCTGATTCTTCATCATTGCGAACATACAAAAAAAAATGTATTATTCGTCGAATAGGAACAATCTTCCTCTCAAGATTTTGGGATTGTTATTTGTTAAGCAGAACACTTTTACACTAAAAACATCCTTGCATTTCTTGGCAATGGCGATTTTGAGAAGATGTAGTTTTAAGATTCTTGCTGGAGTTTGTCTAACATGACATACATTGTCAATGTATTGCTTCAATCTGTTGGAATTATTACCCACCGTCCAAAATAGCGTGCCCTAATATATTTTAGTACTATAAAAATGCCAAAAAAAAAAGAGAAAAGAAAAGAAAAAAGAATATAGTGCTCCCGAGTTTTTCGATACTATACTTGTCTTGTAAATGCCCAAGAATTTTCTTATATGCATCGATACAAGATAACTACTTCGCAGAAAAAAAAAACAGAACTATTTGTATACAAATTTTTCAAATATCGCTTGACAAGGACTCAGCATCTCACAATAATCCACCGTCATTCGTTTACAGTTTTAAAGCAAAAAGGAATAAATCCAATGCAAAATGCAGACCCACGTTTAAACGTTTCGCAGCAGCAGCAGCAAACAGCCGCAAACGCCGTCTCGCAACCACTGAATAACGTCAATCTTGCATCTGGTCTGAGTACGCAAAACAATGGAATAAATCCGGTAGTCGGGATCGGACCTCAGGTCGGAAGTCAGGGCGGTCCCGTTTTGCCTGGACAGATCGGAGGGCCGGGAAATGCAGGACCGCCGATTGGACCGGTTTCCAGCGCCATGGGAGGTGTAAATCCGCCGATCACTGGAGTCGCGCAAGCAGTTAACATCGCGGGCCCGCCCGCGTGGCTGCAGAATGAGTTGGCGAATCTACAATCGCAGCAGACGACATTGCAGGAACAAGTGAGACAATCAGAACAGAATCTGGCTGCGCAGCATGCTGCGTTAATGGCACAACAGCAGGGAAGGGTAGAAGATGCTGTGAGGCAGGCACAGGAACAGGCTTTGCAAAACAATGCGCAAAACACAAACACAGACTTGGCTGCATTTGACACCGTGCTACAACCGATAATTGATAGCTGCACGAAGGATAGCATAAGCGCAGGAAAGGCCTGGATACTTCAGAATTCAATCACACCGCAGAGTAATCAAGTTGTTGCAGACCATTTGCTGAAAAGGTACGTCCTATGTTTTATGTTTATGTATAAAAAGAATATGTTCATTTTTATGTTTATATAAATATTCTTTTTACAGAGTAATTCAGGGGACAACCTTTAGTCATAAATTACACATTATTTATCTGGTGAATGATGTATTGCATCACTGGTTAGTATAAATGTGTTATATATGACACTTATGTGATATGTGTTATATATGATATAAATCAATTGCAATTTATTTATATAATTATCAAAAGGATTTTTTATTTTTTCTTAGATATTCATAATTAATTCTCAAAATAATTTTAATATAATTTCTACAATTATCAAAGACTTTTTCATTTTTTTAATGCGTTCATACTTATTTATATTTATAATTTTATAATATATTAAACGATATGTCATAAACTAAAAGACATGCCACTAACTATATGCACAAGATATATAATTGGATACTTACCTTCAGTGCAAGAAAAAAGTCTGTGGATCTTCGCAAGGCGATGGAGAGTGTTGTTGTTCCCATGTTCTGTAACACTTCACTAGCAGCATCTGAAGAACAGCTTAATAAGCTAAATAAACTATTGAGTTTATGGGAATCAAAAAATAATTACTTTGACGAAGGCATCATAGATAAGTTAAAACAACCGAGCGCATCCTGGTCAGAGTACCAAGCTAATTTAGTAGCGCAACATGCCACTGCAATTACTCCTATTACAGCATCGACGAAACAAACATTCGATAATTATCAAGCACAGCATCAAGCATTTGTCACTCATGCATTGAGACAGATCCAAAATATCGAGCAACAAAAGATGGCGATAGATCAGCAATTGAAAGCTCCACCGCCACCACCACCTCAAATAGTAGTGTTATTTTTTTTCCTTTAAATTAAATATTTTTTTTAATATTTATAAAAAATGTTATTAAATTATTAAAAATTTTATTTTTCGACAGAGTCAGCAAAATATATCAATACCTAGTCATTCTGGTCCGAACACGATGGGTACAGATGTAAATTTCAGTCAACCACCTCCAGGATGGGGTATTCCTTCAAACGAACCGCCACCATTTAGCAACGTCCCTTTGCCAGATTTTTCAAAGCCACCGCCAGGTTTTGGACCGCCACCTGTTATTCACGAACCATCTGTAGAGGATTTGATGCCTAGTATGCCTTATTTTGAGCTTCCAGCGGGTTTAATGGTACCCCTAATAAAGTTAGAAGATGGTGAATATAAACCATTGGATCCAGATGCGATAAGACTTCCACCACCAGCTCCACCGAGTGATCGTTTAGTTGCAGCTGTAGAAGCATTTTATGCACCACCAAATCATGATTCTCCTAGAGATAGGTAAATATGTGTATAACAAAAAAAGACCTATTTGAAATAAAAATTGAAATACATATAAAAATATACAAGTTACTATATTTTTGTACATATTTGTCAACATCATTTTTTATTATATTTGCAGTGATGGATGGGAGAAATTAGGATTATATGAATATTATAAAGCAAAAAATGCCGCTCGCAAGCGTAAAGAAGAGGATATAGCTGCTGGTATTAGGCAGAGATCCAAATCTCCATCGCCAATTTTACGACCGAGATCTAAAAGTCCTAGTCCGCCAAAGAAACGCTATCGGAGCAAATCACGCAGCAGATCGCGTTCGCGATCGCGAGGCAGAAGTAGATCAAGATCACCCGCAACTAATCACAGACGTAATAGTCGTAACAGCAATCACATTAATAGAAGTCGGAGGAGAAGAAATAGTAATAAGGATCGTAGTCCTGATAGGAGAATGGATAGGCAGGACAGAAGTCCAACTCCTCCCAGTTTTCTGTAAGTGCTAACTTCTCTAATAAGAAGTACAGAAATATAGTTTTAGTACAGAAATTAGTATTTAATTTCTTTTATTAAATTTTAATCTCTCATAAAATCAAAGCATATATATGAGATTAAATCGGATTTGAAACTTGCTAACTACAAATCAATTGATCTCACAGAGAGCTACGCGTCATCTTGTTAATTTCTGTAATATTAGCTCCATTTTTTGTTTTCTTTTTGAACAACAATGAATTGATATTTTTGTGAGTGTTTTCTTTTTGTTTTGTGTGTGTGTGTGTGTGTGTGTGTGTGTGTGTGTGTGTGTGTGTGTGTGTGTGTGTCTTCTTTGAATACAGCCAATGCTACAAATGTTTTGAAGCATTCTTTGATTTGTTGTTCACCAAATTTTTCCTTTTAATTGGTCAATCAAATACTTTAAAGCATTTGTAGTGAGACTTTGACTGCATTTTTTATTTTTTATCTATTCTCAGATAATAATTATGTTATTATAGAAAATTTCATTTTGCATTACTTTTAGTGGCTCCACTTATAGTAAAGCTCCACAAGAGATTAGTTTAGACGAAAGCAATAAAGGGCATCAATTACTCAAAAAAATGGGCTGGAGTGGTGCTGGTCTTGGTGCGAACGAACAGGGCATTGAAGCGCCCATTTCAGGGGGCGAGATTCGTGATAAAAATGACCAATACAAAGGAGTCGGTATCAATCTAAATGATCCATACGAGACCTTCCGAAAAAATAAAGGTCAAGCGTTCATCACCAGAATGAAAGCTAGGGCGGAGGAACGAGCTGAGGAGAGAGGGGACCGCGATTGAACATTAACAAAATAAAAATTGCGAATATTTACGATATTTTGTGAATGAGACAAGTATCTGGCATGAGATATTAAGAACGTTCTCGTTCTGCATTAGAAATCCATTCATAAAAGAACTATGCTACCGCCTATGAGGGCCGATTTCAAAGATCAACGTAATTTTTTGACTCCTAAACAGTTATCTTTCATTATTCAATTCTGAATCCCCATTACACATGTCAATTTTAAACTATCACAAACGAACGCTAATTGTTTTACATTGAAATCACACTGATTATTTTTATCAGGAGCTATCTTAATCACATTCTTACAATTAAGCGACAATTAATGAACATTGTGTGGGGTTTATATAAATTGTACATTTTTAGATAAAATTATGAACATGATTATAGGATTTGTTTCGAATATTTGTATAATCTTTAATGATGAAACTTGATGAAGCAAATATTGAAACTTGTGTTATATGAAAAAAGAGGATCTATAATTGCATAATCTTATATTGGTAGTATTTAAAACGATTTAAGTGCACAATTAACATCTATCGGCAGAAAAATCTTCAGTCCTATTTAATATATTAATTATATATATA
>NW_017259428.1:633916-638960 GCF_001594045.1 Atta colombica
TATATATATATATATATTCCACACATATTGATTAAATTTTGTTCCATCTTTATCCATTATTGGATGATAGGATAATCGCAACTCACAGAATGTACAGTACAATTCATTTTGTGCCGTGAAATAGCATGGGCATAAAAAAACATGTGAAAAATAAGAATACTTGTATTTAGTGAGTTAACAAATTATATTGGATACACACTGAATGATAGCTCAAGAATAAAAACTGTACATTTATTACGGAAGCGAATGTGAACCATTGCTATCGTTACTCTCCTTTCTTTGTTTCCTCTTCCTAAATATATGAAGAGAGAAGAGAGAGCATATAAAAACGGTTAAGCCCAAAATTTTTTTATCGCCGTATATATGTCATCATTAATATCATAGTTTTGTGAATCTTGCCGTCCATTTTATCAGAGGAATGCACTGATATTAAGATACTTCTCCGGAGAATAAAATTCTTAAAATTCCTTGAAAAGAAAAGAAGTGATGTTTTCTTACAATTAACTGGTCAGGAGAACAGCTTCCAGGTCTTCTATATATACATATCTTCTATATATATATATATATTACTTACGTTATAGCCTATATTTATGTTTAAATTATCTAGATGTTTATATTTCTAGAACTTTGAGGATCTAAAAACATCTAGATAATTTAATCAGAGGCATAGGCTATAGCATAAGTAAAATAAAACTGTTCTTCTGAAGAAACTAAAAAAAAAACCTTTCCTCTCTTGCTTTTTCCTCTAAACGTCTATATATATAAAAGAAGGAGCAACTTAGTAGCAGTACATTTCTCGTCCTGATGAAATGACAAGGTTTATGCACTAACAGTAATTAATCACTATATGACCATAATTCGCAAATCCTCTGCATTTTTAAAGTAAATATTCGTGAAAACTTTCAAAGTATTGTCATTATTTATTTTGACACTAAACCAAATACATTTTATATAAAACAATTTTATATTTAAAATCACATTGTCTTATTCTTAACCAACTTTATATAATTTATAATTCGCTTTAGATTCCACAATGAAGTTCTCTATAATTTTATCGCTTTATTTTTTTATTTCGTGGATTTTGATGTATATGCGCGAGTGTATTTTAATACATACTTTAATTCTCTTTATATGTTTAAACACTGCATTATTCAGTACATGAAATTATAAATAGAATTCTATCTCGAATTTTGACCTAAATTATAGATTATTCAAAAAGTAAAACTTAACTTATTTCTTCTTTTACATTTTCGCAATTTTATTCGTTCTTTTTATCTCTTTTTCATGCGGTTAATTCGATTCGATAAAATATGCAAAACTAGCACTTCGCTCAACTATAAAATTTTAGTCATTGCGATGATTTTAAATCTTATATATATGTGAGAATCATCTGTTATGAAGAATAAGACTAAGGTGACGTGAGAAAGACTGTTCTAATTGTAATAGAAGACGAGATTTCATTCACGACCGATAAAAATCCTCACAGTGTTAACTATTTTTTTAGGACTAATCATTATGTTTTACAATTTAATTAATTTTCGTTATTCTTTTAAGCAAAAATACTAAATATTAATTGAAATGTCTGTTTATATATAACAAGAGCTTTTTATAATTTTAATTATTTATTTTAAAACGTGGACGTTGTCATACAATGTTGCGAGTAAAAATTAATATAAAAAATTACAAAACAAAAATTTAATATAAAAATATTAAAAATATAAATGAGTATTCAATATTTCACCAATTATGATTTTTAATAGTATTTTCCAATGTTTTTACGTTTTGTGTTTATCATATTGTACAGCAATATCCGAATTTTATAATAAATAATTAAAAATATAGAAAATTCTATTATTTATATATAATGAATATTGTGTAGCAGTTAATATTTTTGTTTAAAAATAATAAAAATTAATAAAATTGTAAAATATATGTACAATTGTGTCGATTCAAAATCTTATTAGCCACGGATGAGAAAATAGTAACAACCTGTTTTAATACTGTTTAAACTGCACGTTTCAATGCTTTATTAGGCAACTTTGCAAATTACGATTAACTTATTCCGTTTTCGCTAATATTGATTAAAAATTACACATTAAAATTCCCTTTTTGGAAGCAGTCAATCAGAGAAAAAGAGTGCAGAGGAACATCTTTGCAGGAAATTACGAATGATAATGTCAGCTGTCGATGATAGAATTATTGTTCATTTATTCATTTTATTTGTAACGCTAGAACAGCGATAATCAGTTGGAAAACGACGTTGTTAGAAACAAAACTGTTCTAATTGAAAGGAGAATTTATGCGACGTTATATTATATTATGCGACGTAATAGAACGTTCTTCGACTGCTCGTTGGCTTGTAACAGACGTCTCCTTATCACACGTCACGTGCGTGCAGTTTAAAGAATGAAAAAAAAAACGGAGGAGCCTCGTTTAACTGGCTACGAACGGCTTGGCGAGTGACCGAGTACAAGTTAATCGTGAGTCGCCTTCTTGAACTCCCCCAGCGGCAGCTGATATCGAAACCGATTAAATCCAACGGCGAACCGGTTTTCTAGTGATAACAGCAACAGATTCGAGCGTCACGTCGAGACGAGACATAAACAAAGCCGGATGATCGCCATTCCGCGTATTGTCATAACACCCACGAATTTTTTCGCCATCGTGTCAAACATACGTGTAATCTTTATATTTCAAAATTGCGCAAAATCTTAACCCGCTGGTCTACGGACTTATCACTGAAAGTAAAAATAGATCCTTCGTGCATCGAATAAACGGTATTACATTTTTGCGATGGAAAAATTGTAATACTGACAAAGATAGAAGAATGTTCGGATATATAAAAATTATTTATGCGTGCTCTCTCTCTCCCCCTTCCCCATCCTCCCCCCTCTCTCTCTCTCTTTCTCTTTCGCGCGCGCGTATATTTAAAATCAAACTCTATAAAACAAGATTAATTATAATGTTTGATTAATTATTATCATATGTTTTATTAATTAGTCTTTCTTTTCAGGCTCTTGTAGATATCATGGCACCTAAATTAACAATGTCTAGAGCCATGCTTTTTATATCTTACAAGTTATATCTAATATAAGATCTAACTTTTGATACATTCTGATGTATGTAATAAGAATATGTTACATAAAGATTATAAAAACTTTATTCAAAAATTAAATAACAAAATATAAAATATTTGAAAAGAGAACAATGACTGATTGTTTGTGTATTATACGATATAGTACAGATCTGCTAACGTTCTGTCACAAAACCTATTCTTATGTTTATATAACATTTTTTTTTATTCGTGAAACATATGGTTGGAATAAAAGTTTGCAGTACTACTTTATTTGTATGTTACATGTCTGCATGTGTTTTTGGCATTCGATAAAGTAGTTTTAGCTTTAATTGTTTTTTTAATTATGGTACGACGATTTTTAACGGAGTTATGAATAGTCAAAGTCAAAATGCTCTTTTCATACGCGATAATTTAATAACAAAAAATCTGACGAACATTTTTAAGAAATGATTTTGGAAGGAAAATTCCAAGCTTTTAATTAGAAAGTCGGAAATTTTCATAAGTTTTTTCAGGCACACAAATTACAGGCTCACAAAGTGAGAAAAAAAAATTTTCGCATTTTGTTTAGTTCATAGTTTTCTATATGTAGAAACTATCAAATTTACAGAAACTTAAAAAACGTAGTAATCTTTCGAAAATAGAAAGTTTAAAATCCTTTTTTTAAATTTAAATTTCATTCACTTTTAACAAAGTCATAGTTACTTGAATTTTGAAATAACGCTACGAACTTTTGTTCCAATCCAGTTTAAAAAAAAAAAATGACTGCGATATTTTCGATTTGCAGCTCTGCTGCAACTTTTCAATCTTTGATAGAAGGTAAACACTATACTTGGAAATTAAATCTGCTAAAGTTATTTGAGACTGACTGAAAGTTGATTTTATCTCTTTAGAGATTACACAACTTTAATATATACGCATGCTATATAGAAGAAATACGGTCTGTTATACAAGATCGGGTGTTCTACCTCTACAGATAACTCGTTCTTGAAGGGAATGAGTTTAAAAATGTAATGATATACTCTGTCATGTTTCATAATTTAATCCTCAGTGTCACTTTTGTTATTGCTGACATTGGGAGCTTTCCAACAAGAGATAATACAGTGAATCATTACATTTGTTGTTTGTCAATGTTAAGCAAAGCTGAAATGATTACTGTGTTACACAGTGTCGCTTGTTGGAAAGTTCCCATTGTTAGTTTAATAAAAGGATAAAATAAAGAAACGATTTTATATTAATAACAAAATAGGTGGTGAATTTTAATGATTACAAAAAACAATAAATATTAATTAAGCTCTCGAGATATAACCAAACAGTATAAATTTTAGAAATAGGCAAATCGGAGTAAAATCTGCGCGTAATTCGTGCGCTATAATTAATTTTATATTTCTCTTCTTATATAAAATAATATAACAGTATTGTCTTTAATGATTACTTATATCACTCTAAATTTCTTGCAATAAAATCTCACTTTAAGAGAGTGAAAATACAATCACCCTTGAAAACAAGTAAAAATATTTTACTTCTTAAAAAAGAGTGACAATTTTCATTTTTTTGAAAATTGTCATTCTTTTTCAAGAAGTGAAGGATGATTGTATTTTCATTTTCTTAGAGTGAAATTTCTCTGCAAGTTTTATGATGGCGGATAAATATGGCGAACTTGAATTTTAAAGCATTATTCAAAACACATGAGAGTTGGTTTTTCAGAGTTCGATGCTGCTCTTGATTTTAACAAAATAAAATAATTCAAATTGGCGAATCCAACATGATTGATTTTAATTTTAAAACATCGTTTAAAATGCATATAAGTTTCTAGGGGTTTTTAGTTGGCTGATCATGATGAGTTTGGCATTAGAATAAAAAAATTTTAAATGCCTGAAAAAAATTTTTTAATTTAAAAATATATATTTATATATGTGTATACATTTTAAATATATATATATATATATATATATATATATGTATATTTTT
>NW_017259428.1:639184-648680 GCF_001594045.1 Atta colombica
ATAATATATAATTATATATAAAATATATAAATGACATTTTTTCTCAAGCAATGACTCGGAAGTTTATAAATACAGCTTTTTTGTAATATGATTTTTCACCACTTTTTCGACTCCACTGCAGTGAGAGAAAACTTTTAGTTGTGCCTGTTCACGACCACACATAAATACGAAAAAAAAATGAACATAGATAGAACGCAGCTCATGCTATCTTTCTTTGATTCACATTTCAAATTGTCAACTAAATGTTTACGAAAATTAAATTCTTTTCACGAATCTATTTTTCAAACTAAATGATAAAAAATTATGATATTTTTTTTCATAATATCCATTTCACGTTTCTCAAAGCCTTTCTTAGAAAATGTGACAAAAACATACATACTTTTGTACACAGCGATAAAAAGCTGTTTGAATGTTTGGTGTATGGTAAGAGCTTCAAACATAGAGGGTCACTTCATAGACATATGCGAAAGGTCATTCACTACAAAACATTTAATTGATTTAAGTAAATTTTTATTTGTCTCCCTATTAATTCTGTATATACTTATAACTATATTATAACTATATTATAATTATATTATAATTATATTATGACTGTATTATTGCAATATACCAAAACACATTTTATATATAAAAAAATTATTTATTTTTAGGGTCACAAAAGTAATACCACTTGTATGACAAGTGAAGAACGAACTGCAACTGACAATGAAACAGATCAAGTACAATTATGACTAACAATAATGTCTTAACAATAATGTCAAACTGATGAAAGAAATGAAAAATATTACTTTGTATGAGATATTATATGCATAGATTTTCCAAAAGAATTTTCCAAAAGATACAATTTTTCTAGGAGATACAATTGTCAGACAAAACATTGTCAGATACAAAAGCATCATCGTGTAAAGTTGACAATCCGTTCAAAAGAAATCGTTCAGTAAATGCTCACTGCTTAATTCTTTTATTTAATTTTATATTCTTGTTTAAGATAGTACATTTACGAACTGAAAACAGAATTTCTTGAAATTGATATTTCATATCATTCTATACATATTTTAGAATTCTATACATATTCTAGAAGACGTTAAACTTGTGCAATTGCAATGACGTTGAGGTTTCAGTACTGAGATGTAAGCAACTGAAAGTCGCATTTCTTATACGTATCACCTACGCAAAGTTAAAGTAATAAAAATGCGTTTCTTTTTATAGTGTCTAAACTAGCAATGACATGTTAATAAGAAACGAGTATACGAGTAAGAAACTTGAAAGGGATATTGTGAAACAAATGTCATAACTTTTTACCATTTAATTTGGAAAAGAGTCATGACAAAAATTCAATTTTCGTAAATGCGTTTGTCAATGTATTATATGAATCAAAGAAAGGTAGCAATGAACTACGTTAATCTGCGCCTATCACTTTTTGAGCGTGTGTTTGATGTGTGTGACTATGAATAGACGTAATCAAATGTTTTCTCTCATTGGCGGGAATGGAAAGTGACAGTATCGAACTCACGAATGGAATTAACTTCTGGATGATATTATCGCGAGTATACTACCTTAAAAGTACGTTCTTTACTATTGCTTACAGTAAGATTTATTTGTGTTAGTTTAATGGAAAAATGAAATGATGCTTTCAGCGTGTCAGCGTAAAAATGAAATTGTGTATCCTAAATGTATTGAACAATCATAATAAAGAATCAGTTATAATGCTACCTGGCTGCGTCTTCAGAATACAGATCTGATTTTAAGTTTAAACGTACGTGCTGACTATTATTTTTGTGTACATGACTATTATTCATGTACGTACTATTGTATATATATATATTATAAGTCGGGAAACATGAATTACATTAGCAACTGATATTATATAGAACATTAGTAATTTGTTCTTGTCTCAATTATTGAATAATCGCTATAACATTCTTATGATACAGTTCTAAAGGATAGCCAGACGCAATGCACGTGAAGTAAGACATCCATCATGAAAAAGTAATACAAAAGTAGTACATTATCATTTTTTCACGAAGACTGACGAACACTAAAAAAAATTAAGGAAACGAAGAATAAAATAAAACAGACATTGTTCGATCTGAGATCTGTTTTTGTATTTCTTTTTAAATTTCTTTTAAATTCATTACAGGCAGTACGAACAAAACAACTTTATGTAAAAAATTTCTAAACTTAAAATTAGATAAAAGAAAAAAAAGCGAAGATGCTGAGTGCAAAAAGCAAAAGTTATTCGAATTCGTGAAAGACATGATTTGATTTTACGGAACGGATCGCACGTGTCTTCAGTGGTTGAATGTAGTTGAACATATCGACATCTCTTCGTCTGTGTACGTGTCAATGTACCCAACGTGCACGAACGTGCCGACTGGTTCTCAACGTGATTGATACAATTGACTGATCCACGAGGAAAGAAGACGCGGGAGCGGTCACGTCCGGGTATTAGATATTGCACGTGATTCAACTGCCGTGGGGAATTTTGGAGACCCAAATGCTGGAGGCAAGACATGACCGACAAACGTGAGCGATCTGTATCGGAAACTCACGTTTTTGCCGATTATTCGTTTGTTGGCGTTATCATAAGGGTCCGCTTCGCGCTTTTGCGATAAGCGTGCGATACGCGAGCGATACGATATGGTGCGTGCGATGCTTGCGTGTAATAAGTACATACGTGCGTGCACCCGTGTAACCGTTGCCAGTTGTGGCACGTTCGGGGCAAACGTGACGCCAGGCACGAAAAGAAATACCCAGCGATACTGATAAGAAGCCGATTACGTCGACGGTTTGGCTGACGGATGTGCGTCGATGGACGGTTAAACATAATTCTTGGAACGTCGCGACTTCGTGGCTTCAATGGCCGCTTAAGTTGTCTGTTCATAGAAACGTGGGATAAAAATCGCAGCGTCGTCAGAAAAATGATTTCTGATGAGAAGCACTGAGAAAAAAGATTGTTCATCATTAAATTTATTTTATTTTATTTTATTTGTCTTTATTTCTTTTGCTGAAGAATGTAAGCACCCAGAAAACACAAAGTGTCCAAAATTATGACATGAGATACCTTTGGTATCTAAAAAAAATCTTAAAGACATCTTATTTTGGATTTTGTTGAAGTATGCATTCAAGTAAGATGTAAATATGTTTGACTTAAATGTATAATTCTTTATCAAAAGAAATAAAAAGTTGGTTACTATTTACTGGGCAATCCGATACTTTTGAAAAGATACTTTTGCAGCAATTTTTTTTCTTC
This sequence comes from Atta colombica, assembly GCF_001594045.1. Taxonomy (NCBI): domain Eukaryota; kingdom Metazoa; phylum Arthropoda; class Insecta; order Hymenoptera; family Formicidae; genus Atta; species Atta colombica. The sequence continues at coordinate 642,438 of NW_017259428.1, forward strand.
GCGAACCGTCTTATGTTTCCTATCAACTTGTCAGAAAACACAATCACGCCTGTTGTATTTTTATTCAGGAATTTTTATGCTTTAACGTTAAAATAAAATGAGAAAGAAAATGCTGAATAACGACGCAAGGGAGGGAAAAAGTCGGTCCGTGCGATAGCTCTGAGACGATCGGTGCAACGCAAATTGACATTTCTGAAGGGGGTTCAAACTGCTCCCTCTGACCTTTCGGCGCGCATCATTAATGAAGCAGATATCTAATTTTATGGTGCGTGATACGGCAGCAATAGTGCCGTTTTATCGTTGGCTATTTATGGTCGCGCGGAATATGTTTCTCACGGAGAGTTAATCTTTGCGACCTCCAAGGCGAATGTAGTAGTTTCAATGTAGTAGTTTCTATTATGTAGCATCACAACGCTACATAAGCAACAGTTTTATGTGCAACTGACACATGTTATTTTCTTTAAATAAATAGATATGCAACAATTTTTTTTATAAACGTAGAAAAAACTTTTTCAGACGAAAATCATCTCGTTATAAAAAATTCTTTTCAATATTCTAAGATTATTATTAGCATCATTATTAGATTGACGAATAATTCAATTTATGATATTACTATTTCAGTTTTAATTTAGGACTGCGTTTTTAAAATCGGCTGAGTTCACAAAATAGTGCAATTTAAAGTACTGCAGAAAAGAAAAATGTTTGGTTGATAAATAAACGATCAGAAGATTCTGATTATGTCAATTTCGATTATTTTAACAAGAATTTTGTAGATTTAAGATTTCTGAGAAATCGCCGTGACCGTATTGAATTGTGACGTCATAAGCGAGAAATGACGCGTTAAGGTGCTGCACTTGTAAATAAAGAAAATGAAATAATGAGATCACTTTAAAACACTTGTAAAAATAGGCCAAAGCTGTCGTTATCTTTCCTGACAGTCAATAAATATAGTCGTAAAAGACACGTGAAGTGCATTTACTAGCATTTACGCATGCGACTAGACTATTTTCACTTCAAGTATATTTTAACTATTCAAGAGCTTTAACCAGAAAATTCTGATTTATCCACATTTTCAATCATACGGAATTTGGCACTTCTTTACCTAATTACTAACATTCGTTTAAAAATATCCAAATTAAATTTTAATTTCAATCATTGATTTTCATGGATTATTTGATTGCAAATTTCTATTTTCAAACTTATATTTTAAATATATATATATGTACACACACATATACACACATATCTATACATGTTTTTTATTTTAGTATTATGTAAGAAATTTGAAAAATTTAATAGTGAACATTAAATAAAAAATGAGGCACACAATTTCGTTGTTTACAATACTATTAAAATTAGAAGAAGTATTTTTTTTTATCATGACATTGAGTGACAGCTTGTTATCGTTTGTTGGATAAGTGAACATGTGGCAATAAGATATCGCCTACTCGCGGCGACCGTACCTACTTTCGAAAACTAAATCGCATTCTACTGTGAGCGACCTCGTACTGTGACTATCACGTAAGAACCAGATTTCGTACTCCAGACGCGTATTTAGGGCGGAAGTGCAAGTCTGGCGACAGTTTTAACTGGTGGTCATGGCTCTGTCACTCGATTCCTTTTACAGAATGGCCACGTCGAGAGCGCGCGATAATCTATCAATGGAACGAATGTTCCACTTTGCTTATTTTTCATCATGATTATATTAATTTTTAAATTCAATGAAACATTAAGTGTTATTAAGTTTTAAGAAAATGAGAAAATGAAATGTCGTTTGGCAAAAGTTTTGCTAAGTTTATGTGAATCATATTAGAATCTATTATAATATTTTAAATAAAGAAGTTAAAGATTTTTGCGAAATATGAATAAAAGGATGCGCGCGTAAAGTTTCTTCTAATTATAAGAATTTTATTATTTCGATTGAGGATATAATAATAATAATAATAATAATAATAATAATAATAATAATAATATATGAAGAGAATGTTTTCTTAGAATTTACCCTGAAAATATGACAGCCGTGGAACAACATTGTATTTCGAAGAATTTTATTAATCTCTCTCATTCATTAATAAAACTACAATAAAGTATAAAATAAGTTGCAAAAGTATTTTCACAATTTAATAAAATACTGATATCAGAAATTATTCGCGAATAATTTGATCAATTTTACTGAAGTGCATGGTAAAAATCTTTAAAATATTGTATCACAACTATCATATTTTCAGAGTAAATTTTAGAAGAAAATTCTTTCCGTGTAATAATAATGACAATATCAGCGAGAAATAACTCATCGACTGGATGTTAAATCAATATTGATACGAAATAATATTGATAATTTCAATGTTAACTAGACGTCAATTTGACATTTAATCGACAGCTATTTTTTACTGAAAATTATAGGAAAAAAAATTATAAATTCTAATAATTATAATATCTAGTCGATGTATTGTACTTAGCGAAAGGCAAGATGACTGCGATATTATTGAAAAGAAGAAAAAAAAAGGAATAAAGATAAATCGCAGATAAAATCGAATATGAAGCAATAGATTAAAATATTTATAGCATTACATTTTATACAGGATGAAAGAGAAGAGAATACTTTCCATAAATTCCAGAATAGAAATTTTATAAATTTTAAAATAAAGATATTTTTATTATAGATAGTTAAATGTATATCATTTATCTGCATCTCATGTTTACTAATTAACTAACTGCTCCTTTTTGTATCATATATCTTGCACTTAATTAATACAGTTACACTAGGAACTATCGCAACTGTTATCCTCGCTAATTGCGATAATCGTTGTTAATTGTGTGACCTGGACATCTTTTACTGGACGCGTTTGTCGTACCCGCTAGTGCAAGTATATCTTTCTAGAAAGAAATTTAAGTCGCAGAACTTTTAATTTTTGTCTGAAGAAAAGTGATGCTATAAAAAGTGATATTATAATTTTAATTTTTCGAAAATATAGAGAAAAGATCAGTAATGTATTATTCTTCATTGTCAAGATATTATATATTAATACAAATAATAGAAGAGAATAAGTGGTAACAAATGATTGACAGACAAACGAATGCAGAAATATTTCCGCAATAAAATATCAGAAATTATTCGCAAATAATTTGCAATATTTTTCAGTAATTCTACACTTGATAAAAAAAAAATACTTGCACTTTATCATGTTGAAATAATTTTATGCAATGCAGAAAAAAATGTCATTACCATGTGTTTCATCAGATTATTGTGTTTTATCAATTATTCATAAAGTGATAGCGAGTAATTACTAATTTATAATTTTTTCATAAATTCTACAATTATATTAATTGTATAAATAATTCTACAATTATACAAATAACAATTATATAAATAATTCTACAATAAATTCTACTTGATAAAAAAGAACACAATTTCATTAATTATTTAAAAAAGAATACTTGCTTATTGTTCTTGGAATAATTTTAAGCAACGTAAAAAAATCTCTGTCATGTGTTTTCTCAGAATACATTGTTTTCATTTGTCAACTGGTGTATTTAATTATACAAGATGCAGGTACTAATATAAAACCATATTTCTTTCTTATAAAAAAATTTTATACAAAAATTACTTTGTCCATCGTGTATTTCTAGAATTAAAGTACAACAAAAGGAAAGGTTCTCGTCAGAAAAGGTACTCATTGGAAAGAAATTAATGTCATTAATGCCGATCAAGTTTCTACTTTTCCGTAACTACGTTCTGAGCTGGTCTTTCATTGTTGCGGTCCACCGCTGCAGGTCGTTGGAAACTGCGGACGGAAAGGAAGGCAATCATGAGAATCGTGACGGTGCACCGCGAGAAGAGCGCTCTATACGGAGTGGGAGCTGAGGGAGAGGTGAGAGGATGAAGGGGAGAACGTTCAGACCGCGTTACATTCCACGTGATCGAGAGAAGGGCACGCCTCGGCCGCGTGGAGTCACGCGCGCGACCACGCGTTCACCCTTCCCGACACGTGCACGCCAGTACACGCAATGTGTACACGACAGTGGCGGCAGCGATCGGCTACGTTCTGCCGATACACGATGGAATGGTGCTGCCCGATGACATCGTCACCGGTGCGGTTTATTGCGCAAATTGCGGCACGCCGAGATCGCCCGTCCCGCCACGTCTCTCGCTGTTTCACTCGCGCGGACTTGCATAATACGGGAAAGTAGATGGAAAATAGTCCGGGCTGCGAGATGGCCTCGTGTATGTTTTCCATCGGTCGAACGCGTGCACGATATTACGAAATATTGGGGCGTCGTAAACCTCTTTAAAGAATACTATACTTCATTTGATACTATGATTAGTACGATGTAAAAAAGGAACAGGTGTGAGGTATCATTATATAAAGCTGTACAATATAAAATCGGTATTAGAGAATTACTACTGAGAAATTTCTCAAATTATATTCAAATTATATATTCAGCCGTAATTATGCACAATGTCTTGAAAAAGAATGCCTCAATTTTCAATCTTTAAAGCTGAGATTAAAGCTGAGAGTGAGCTTTCACTCTAAAAGTTTAGAGAATAAGAATACCAGCCCATTGCAACAATATCGTTGCAATATTGCTGCAACATTTTGTACTGTAGGGGAGGTGTAACATTGCGCGTAATGACAGCTGAATATAATTTGAGGCAAATTTCTAATTAGTAGTAAATTATTATTTCTAATAACGATTTTATGTTAGCTTAATAATAGTTGAAGGCTCTGTTGACTTAAATCAATAATTATTCAATAACTTTATATTAGCTTATAAAATTTAAGGCCAATTCTGAGGCCAATTGGTCATCAATACCGTCATAACTTTAAACGACTAAACATCCTTGAAATTGATTCATCTAATCATTTACACCATACAATAAATTTTTCAAGCGTGTTGATTGATTACGAAAGTAAAAATAGAAAAGTTCTCTAGTCTCCAGAAATTTTTTGATAACTTTTTGAAGGATATTAATTGGCTACGAGAACTGCATTTTCCATTTGGCGCTCGTGAATTTGTCCTGGTTTAATATTTGATAAACAAAGATGAAATGATTCTATAAGTGCTGTGTCAAATGGAACGCAGCCAAGATAAAAAATTTCTGAAGACTAGAGAACTTTTGAATTGTGAATCAATCAACATGCTTGAAACATTGTGCGACAAATGTACGACAAGTTTTTTATATAACACGCCATATATCATAAGGCATGTTGAATTAATGACCCAATAGATTTGATTTCATTTACTACAATTTGCTACAATTACAAAATTTTTTAGTTGTTTGTGAAAAAAGTAGAAATATAAAAACCTATCTTATTTTTTTATAATCGATTATAATATTATTAAAATTACATTTAAAGTTAATATGATAAAATTTTAATAATTCAAAACATTCAAACTTATTTTCTGGAAAACTTTATTTTTTAATATCTTATTATTATCATTTTTGAATGATGAAATGTTGTTGATGATAAAATCGATTGATAAATAATAAAGAATAATCACGAGTTAATAAATCTATGTAACTTATTTTAAATCATATAATAAACAAGACAGAATTTTTTGGTGTGCAAACCAACATTTTATAAGGATTTATACCTTTCCTGGGTATTTTATAAATATTTTTTTTTTTTAATCGCAGATGCAATTTATTTCAAATTTATGTACATCATTACATGGAATAATAATCTCTCCTCGTGGAATTATTACTAAAGTTGGGGAAAAAAGATCTCTTCAAAGAAGGAAGTTGTTTATAAAAAAACTGACCTACATTGTAATAATTTTTTTTCCACTTCTCTCTCTCGCCAGCTTCTCTTTTTCTCGCATTTTTTCCCCCGCTTTTTGTCTCAGCGTCGGAATGCAACGCAAGTATTTAACGAGGACGCGATACGCAACGACAGTGTGTTCCGTACGTACCTGTCGCGCATCGAGCGAGCGAGCGCTCGGAATTGCAAAGCGCACCTTGCTCCACCGAAGAGGTCGACACGGATTCCGCTGTCGGCCATGGAGAAGGGGGAAGAATGCCTGTTTGCGCTGCATTTAGCTACGAGCGGCACGCTTTTGCCCTCGAGTAAATTGATCCAACCCTTTCTTTCCTGAGAAACACGCAAGATATCTCTCCTAACATAATTCGATCGTCATAAATTATGTGCTTTTTTATTACCACTATATTATTATCATTGTCACAGAGGAATTAGAAGTAATATTTTTATAAAGTATTTTATAAATATATTTTTATATTTT
>NW_017259428.1:648780-652666 GCF_001594045.1 Atta colombica
AATAATTATTATATTTATATTGATATCGACAATAACTTTAAATTATGGTCAAATTTTAATAATTGTAAGTATTTTTTTCAGTGTATAGATTTATATAAATATTTATTCCATGTAAGTGAAATTTTAATTTAATTGGACTTTTTTTGTAAAGTGCAAAGGTACTTGCAGTAAAAGGATTTTCAGAAATATGTAGTCACGTGGAGGAATTGAGGAAACTTGTTCTGTGCACCCGAGAAAGCTGATCGACCAAATTTTCGTAGGCGCGTGTCAAGTTCCATGTGATTAAGCAGGCCGCCTGCGGCGGCGAGATTAAAGCTCGAGAGCAATTAACAATAAGTCGATAAAAAGAGTGGTCGTGGCTAACGTGGCACGTGCAGCTTTTTCGTTTCCGTTTCGAAAGCGTCAGCCACGTAAGGCTGCGAGGCAACACGCGCCGGACTAGAAAGCGCCGATATTTTGTTGGGATTATGTAAACTAAGCCTCGCATCCCGCTCTCACAGGAGGATGGCCATTTAAAGGTGACACAATGAATAATCGCTCACGGAAGAGCCGCGTTATGTCACGCATCCATTCTAAATAGCTTCGCCCATTCACCGAGTTGTTACGTTTCGTGCATCACTTTTTTTTTTAATAATCGATAAGATCTCAGATCAAAGATTCTTGATAACAATAGTGATGATTTATTTATAGTGTTATTTGTTGCACAAGATATTTCGCTGTTATCGTCGTTTTAGGAAAACTAGGGCGATAAAGTGAAAGTAAATTGCCCTAACTAGAAACAAAGAGAAATAATGTCTCTCTGTTAGTTGATTCAAATCAGTGCAAAGTATTTGCTCTAAATACGTGATTAAGAATAAATATTATCGAAGAAAATCTAGAAATTTTAAGTGAGAATCAATTTTTTGTCCGTCCCTGAAAATTTTTTACTCAGACATATGAGTGTCCAAAGAAGGGAGAGAGTTTTTTCTACTTAGATTAAATTCGCTCCGAAATTCATGATTAGAATTATAATTGATAAAAGCTAATATTTTTTTCATTCAAAATTAGGAACGAGAAATAAACAGTTCTAAGCTCTAAAAAAAGCAATTCATTGACGCCAAAAATTGCTGTTTATGTGATAGAATTAACAAACTATCCTCCCCAAAAGAAATTCTAAATATATTTATGTTTGAATATACAATATTATGTTTGTATTTTCTTTGGACGCCTAATGTTCATTATTATTCTAAATGTATTATTATTCTAGAATGAAATTTCATTCAAAATTTTTGTGTAAAGAAAGAGATAGTTGCAAACATTCAACAAAGTTTAAGTGACGATCGTCATAGATATATTATACATATTTAGATCTAGTTTCGAAAAAGCGTAATTAACTCATTAGGTATAACCAGACATTTTTTTAATTTTCTAAAGTCATTTAGATAGTCGATATTTATAAAGATAAAAAATATATTGAATAATATCGAAATAACATTAAATGTTATATGTAAAACATAGATATTAAATGTTTAAGTGACAGGAAATATAAATTTTATATCTTTTTTCAGGATTTTGATGAACAATCTTTTTGCTGTAAAAAATTCATTTTTTATTCGATTTTTCAATTCATCACAAAAAAGTTATATTTTTATCTGTATACGTGATGCATCTTGTGATCAGCACATCTTGTGCTCGAATATAAAAGATGTTCTCCTTGCGACTGCTGCAAATCCTCTGCAGCAATACTGCAGATTCCTTCCTTTTCTTCTTTCCGTTAAAAAATACCTCGAAAATTAAAGTTGAATTGATTAATGCGATCGAATGAATTATATGAGTTCCTTTCTTTTCCCATTTTTCTCTTCCTTTTTTCGCTTCTCGTTGCATCGAATCGAGAGAGAATTCGAGACTGATGACGGATTTAGCGCGGGAATTTGATATAAGTGGAAAGAGGCGATCTCTCTTAGTCGCGACAAAGTAGGTAAGTACGAACTTGACGTATGCAAACGTAACACGAACATAAGGCGCGCGACCGGCGCGGCGCAAAAATAGCCAGACTTATCCTGTGCACGATGCGAATGAAAATAAACGTGATCTGTGGCAACTACGGGTTATTCTTGATTCGGCCTCGCCTATTACGCGCGACGCACGCGTCCACCTTTAATTCAATTCGCTGACGAATAGTCAACCCTTCCGGTCCGGTTATAAACGGATCTTTGCGAGGAAAAAATTCGCGACGCTCATAAACGGCGTTCCAATATTCCTGTAATTCGAGGAATTATATAACGAGGAATTTTCATATCTCTCACATTCGTTCTTATAAATGAGTCTTTATATGGCATATATTTTTAGCATCGTTTGTGGGTCATTAGCGTCTAAACCGATTTTGTTAACATTAAAATGCACGAAAAGTTCTGAAAGAATTCACAGGCATTTTTAGTAAAAAGTGCATATGATATTATTAAGCATCAAGATTCGCTTTAATCTGAAATCAGAATTATTTCTCTTATTTAATTTATTCTTATCGATCTAAATTTTATTTAATTGATTAGTTAAAAGCTTATAGAGCTAATTACTATACATTTCTGGAAAGTTCAAAAAAAGAAATTGTTGCTACAATATTTTATTAATAAAAAAAATTAAAATAAAACATTTTAGCAATAAAGCTTTTGCAAGTCTCTTTTTTTAGAAATTTAAGAAGATTTGGAATATTGTAAATAAACAATCAACGTGTATTATTTAACAACAGATATTAAATTATAATATGAACGTATTTTTTTATGACATCCCGTTTACTTACAAGGATTTTTTTTAATTGCTGTGCGTGGCGCAACTATTTTCGCGTTTAAACGAAACGATCTTCACTGACGCCTCTCGGCTCTCGCTTCGCGTTTTCCTCGACGTTGACACGTTCGCGAGCAGCTGTTGAACCTGTAGTTCCGGATCCTGCTTGTGAGACGAGCCAATTTAAATTCCTTCGTCGACGCTCGACGAAGGCCCTCCTCTTTGCGCCGACCGGAATGAAATTATGCACTGCTTAAACAGCGACCGTTTAAGCGCTGTCGTCGTCGTCGTCGTCTCGGGCTACGTGACTTTTTAGCTTGAAAGCAGACAGGAATGCGCGACAATAAATATCGACGTGCCTTTAAATCAGGACAGTGACATTCCTCTGATAATTCTCTCGAATATCGATAATATATTAATTAGATTAGGCACTCAAAACGAAAAATTGCAGGCGTTAAATTATTGCAGTGAAACAAATTATTCGATATTAAACAATGAGAATGTGCAGTTAAGAAAGAAACTCTATTTTCAGTCAAAGCAAATCTTAGATCAGTGCTTAATCATACTAACATGTAAATTTTTATAGATACATTTCTTTAATTTTATAAACTGCGCGCCGATTTAATTTGTTCGGACTTAAAATGCAGTTACAAACTGAAGTTGAAATATTAATATCACAAATTAAATTGATTAATTTTAATAACGATTAAATATCTTAAAAACTGTAAATAATTTATTTTATTGCGAAAAATATTATTTCAGTAGTTAAACGAGTAACCGAGATTATTGAACAAAACCTGTTTATCTCGTTATAAATTGCAAAACTTTATCGAAAAATTCAATTTTAACCTTTAAATAGGTAGGTGACTACAGCACCATATATATAATTATTTTTAAAAACTTTATTCTGAAAAAAGAAAATAAAAAGTATTGTCCAAAAGTTTTCAAGTTTTGTTATTTTTACATCCTCTGTTTTATAAAAATGTAAATTTAATTTTATAAATATTATTAAAAAATATAATTATAAAAATAGAATTTTTAGGAGTGTTTTGAGCCCCATTACTTAAATGTTAATTCTTAGTATATACGATGATTTTTCAATTATTTACTACACATAAATTATTTA
>NW_017259428.1:652766-659008 GCF_001594045.1 Atta colombica
TAGTATTTCAAAGAAAAGAAATGAGCAGCACACAAACAAACCATCGTGAATAATCCTGAATACTATTGATACATAATTTTATGTTCAAATAAGATCATTGAATACTGTGCCTTTTATGGTTATTAGAAGATCCAATCTGTTAAAAGCGAAAATAAGTTTTTAAAAATTCTGTCCGTTTTTTATTATACATATAAAATTTTATACATATATGTATATCAATTTGGACTCTCTGGTGATTTCGGTATTTCAAGGAAAAAAAATGCACAGGAATATCCTCTTGTATCCACCAAAATTTGAATTTTCATAACCAAAGGCAACTCTTGGCGAATTTCTCGCTCAAAAATTGAATTCGATGAATGTCAATGTCGAACGACAAAAATAATAAATATCTACATCTGTCGTGTTGAACATCGACGAAGGCCGAGCTTTCCATCGATCATCGCACCTTGTAAAACTCGCTCGTTTGTCCTTGGCGAATTAGAAACATTCGTTCGCTCGGCGCGTAATTTAGCGCTCGCTCGTCACGGCGACGCTCCCTTTTCGTTCTGGTATTTCGTGTCCCGTGCGAAACGGCGCGGCGCGGCGCGGCGACAACGCCCTGAGGTCCTCGTGTCCCCAAGAATGCAATCTCTCCCGTCCTACACCCGGTATACTTGAACCTGAAAGTCCCACGGAGCGAGAGCGCGTTTTCCTTCGCCATCGTCGCGCCGCGCCGATGCGACGTCCGTCGAGGACGTAAGCACCGACCCTTTTATTCGCCCCAATAGAATTTCTCACGCCAGAAATAGTGATGCTCGCGTGGGCGGGACGTGCACGTGCTGTGCAGCACAAACTTAGAGCGCGTCATCATATTTATACCCGAGGCACGATCAATCGTTCTTTCACAAGCGGCCGTTACGTTATAAGATGCCTACAGTTCGACGTCACGCTTCTCGCCCTCGCGGCGAACTGAGCGTAGACTGAGAAGGTCCGCTGTTCTCTTTCAAATGTCAGCGATAATCTATCTCTCTTCGGATGCTCCTTGCGATTCGCCGAAAATTTCAATATATTAACCAAATAAGGAGAGGGATTCGAAATTGATAAGATAGTTACAAAAAGGTTATGGAGGGCGTACAAAGTCTATACAATTAATGTATCTACATTAATTGTATAGACTAGATAGATATTTAATTTAAAAAAACGAAAAAAAGAATTTACAAAGATGTAAATATGTTGTAGACGAATAACGTAAATTATCATTGTTAATCAAATTTATATATGAGTAAAAGGCACTTAAGGAATTTACATCACGGTGAAAAGTTAGAAATTATTTATTTCTATGTTAAATAAAATTTTTATGTTTAAACTTGTTTTCTTTAGTGACGAATAAGATTTGCCTTGACAGAAAAGTGACATAAGTAAAAAATTAGCATTTTTAAAATCAACTTAAAAAGAATAAAATATAATTATAAAATATAATTTTGTGGAAAAAACGACACATTTATAGTTCATTTGCTTAGAAAAGAAATTCTGATAGGGGAATAAAATTTATATCAGGAATTTCGTTACGTTCAAAATAAAACAAGAAAGAATTCTTTACCGTTCGATAATTTGTTGCAATAATTGAAGAGAACAAATTGAATTGGAAAGAAATATATCGGCAAAAGTAATTTTATACTTTGCAAATATTTAAATAATAATGGCAGAATAATAATCTTATTAAATGCAATTTATATGTGATATAAAAGAATAAGTAGCGGACTAAAGCAATTGCAAATAAAAAGTGATGCCGTAAATATTGATATAATATTATTAGAATTGGTATGTTTGCATTTTAAAAATCAACTCAATAATTTAAAAAAATACATTATATTTAAAAATATTATGTGAAAAGAAATTGAAGTTTTAGAAATTACATATTCATTATCTCAATTGATTTTTTAATAGTATTATTTGGATCAAATGTCACCTCACAGTATCAAAATGATTTTTGTTTTACTGCAATTAGATTTATTAATAGATATATTAATTTAAAGTTAGATATTTAAACTGTATTATATTTTTTTTCTTAAATTGTGTTCAAGCAAAACATGTACAAAATTAAATAATAATATGAAACATCTTCCTCTGCAGTTTATTTATAGAAAATAAGCTGCAGCTTATTTATATAAAAAATACACATTTAAGCAAAGGTCATGTTCAGTCAAAGAAAAAATTATTTGCTTGAAAAATTCACTAAAAAATGTTATTAGGGTCAACATTCGCTTTGATCGAATATAGTCTTTTTTGCTTATATATGTATTTTTGCATCTATAAATAAACAAAGAAAAAGTTTTTATTATCATTTACTTTTTTTTTCATCTATTTTGATTACATTTTGTAAAATTAACAAAACAGAGCATCGGTCAAATTCGATCCTCTCTTATCAGTTCTGAAAAAAAAAATCTTATTGTTACAGAGTTGAAACGTTATTTCAATTCAGAATTTTTTAAAAATGTTCTACTAAAAAACATAGTTAATTTTGAAAGTGTCATTTTTCTATCAACATAGCAATTTGCTTTAGCTTGATTAGATACACTCCCAATGTCAAAAAATAATCGCAAAAAAAGATACAGTCTGATGTCCAGAATCAAGAGACAATCGCAGTGTCATCTCGGAATAATCGCGAAGAATAAAAGGAATGGAAGAGATATGTTGGAACGTAATCAGTTCTCGCGAGAGCGCGTATATGCATGCATATACGCGCTCGAAAGGAGTAGAGTAGCCGCGTCGAGATTCGAGAAAGGAGAACCCAACGGCCGACGAAGTGACCGCAGTGAGAAGACAGAGAGAGAGAGAGAGAGAGAGAAAGAGAGAGAGAGAGAGAGAGAGATAGCGAGTCTGAGAGATCAGAGAGGGAGGGATGGAACGGCGAGCGCGTGACAGGACACGTGATCGGGAGCACACGGTGCTCGCGTGACCGGCCCCGTGACGTCACGCGCACGTGTCGCATAGCGTGGTAACCGCCGCACGCTCCCCACTCTCCGCCGGCCAACCCTTTACTTTACCTTCCTTGCACCCTCTCCTTCTTCCTTCGCTACCCCCCCCCCCCCCCCCCCCCCCCTCCCCCCTTCTCTTACTCTCTCTCTTTCTCTCTCTTCCCTCTCCCAATCATTCCAACGAAACGCGAGAATTGTGCTTCGTGTCTTGGTCAGTAACGTCGCGAGTCCCCACTTCGCCCCTTCTCAACAGCGCGGACTTTCACCTGGAAAGCTAATATTTTTCTTTCTCTTTCTCTTTTTTCTTTTCTTGTTTTTTTTTTCGCACGCGAGCTGCACCTTACGTCGTCCGATGTATTTGCATCATCGGTCAGCGGTTACGAGACGCGACGATGCCTGGCAGTTAAGGCTCGATAGTCCACTTGAAAGTTGCTTGCATGTTACTTAGAAGTAGTACGTAACATGCATTTCGCTATTTATACCTGTCAATCGTCAATATCATTTTTCTTCTCGCGGACTAAATATCCCTTCGAGACATTTGCGGGGAGCGTTCAAATCTGGTTTATCCGATCTTAAAATCAACGTTCTTTCATGTAAAGTATTTGATTTCTCCCGTATTCTACGAAAAACTGAATTTTGTAATCGACAGAATTTTCATTTTTCTTCTTTAGGAAAGCAAATATTGATATTGCGCTATTTTCTGATATTATACTCTGATATTAGATCTGTTTTGAGTATCCTTTGTTTATTATTATTCAGTGATGAAATTTTTGATTTCAAATCATCGGTCCATAACGAGATTGATTTTCAATGTCACAGATATTACAAAACATGTTGCATCGATATTATGCGATTAGATGAGAAACGTAGATTTAGAAATATCATTAGCGTGTAGAAAATATGTTATTTCTTCATTAATTTCTTATTATTCGGAATTAACGATGCATCTACTGGAGCTACTCAATCAGAAATGTCAAAAAATTTATTTTTTTGTGTTATATATAGATTTTTTAAAATTTACTTAGCATTCATTTTTTTTCATATAAGTTATTTCTTGAAATTAATTAGTACCTTTTAATTAAAATAAATTAAATAGATCTTATAAACTTAGTAACATGAAAGAACGGTTTTTTGCTGAAATTCAACTAGGAATAAATTTGAAAAGAATTTTAACAGGAGTATCAAAATAATTATGTAAAACTCTCAAATTAAACTGGATATATAAAAATTTTTTTGTAACACGTGTTCATTATGTTTCAGTTTTTTACATCATTATTTTGATAAGTCAACAACAATATTTTTATCTCGCTAAATTTTTAGATATTTTAGCAAAATCGTTCTTTCCGTGTAAATGTATTACAGATTTTGACGTCAGTTCTGGAGGGTTAAATATATGCAATTAATTTGTATACAAAAGAAAAAGATATCAACTTTCTCTTTTTCTCTGTGCATTAATTGTTAATATATATTAATATGATTGCAAATTATTAATAAAATTGCATAATATAATTACATTATATATTGAACAATTATTAAATGATAAATTCATAATATAACGTCAAATTAATACAAATATTTGTGTGAGAAGCTAATAGTAATTTGGCTCACTTTTTGGCGCGCAATAGAATTCTTTTCATAAACAGTGAAAAAGTTTGCGTAATCATTAATCTTCGCAATAGAAGAGTACCTGTCGTGTTCTTCGTAGATGTACTTGAAAGATAAATCTATGCGAATTTCGCGCCTCGCGCGTGTACTTAATAGCGAATATTACAGCGATGAATAATGATATCGTGATACACGTACTCCGGCAATTAACAATCAGCAATGGAAATGTATTTAAAAGGGATTCTACGAAAACAACTCGCCCAAAAAAAGATATTATTTCTAACACAGAACTTTAAAATAATTAATTTTTTTTCAAAGTTAATCAGCAATTAGCAATTCATGACGCCTCGATCATTAATATATCTTGTGTTAAAATAGATATTATTATTCATACTTCGATCTGAAGCACTATAAGTCTTCTATATTTAAATACTTTGTATAATATTTCGTGATATCAAATTTATTGCGCTTTTATTTGCAGAATCAGATTGATCGCTGGATTGAAGAAATTAATAGAAAACAGTTAAAAACGAGAATGTTTTTCTTTTCCCATTCATTATTGTTCAGCAAAAAAAGCTTTGCAATTGTTGCATGATTCTTTAACATAATTCATTTTTGCTCTTAATTCACTTTTTTAGATCTAATTGTTTAAACCAATATTAAAGAAATTAAAAAATTAAACTAAGTTTTTTATAGACTCCTTTAATTGAAACAATTTAGAAAAATATATATAATAATAACGTTAATATAAGAATAATCTTCTTATAATATTAAATATATATAACCTTGACCAACCAAAGTTATATATATTTAATATTAAGAGGATTTGCGCTAATTAATAACCACCTTTGATTCTTATTGCTTGTACTTACTTAATTATTATTATATGTATTTTTCTAAATTATTTCAATATTAAAGAATCGCAGTTGCAAAGCTGCTTTTTCTGTTGAATGCAATTTTTCCGATCGCGATAAATCTGTATATCACAAATAAATTTGTTGATAGTTTCGCAAAGCACGATCGTATCTAATAAGCATCCGCACAAAGATTTCTGCTGACAATGAGATTTCGGCGCGAGACTATTATAGCTATCGTGAGAACGATAGCTATTGCGATACTGCAGCGCGTTTCTTGGTGTTTATTTTTGTTTTGGTGGTTGCGCATATAATACTCGCATCGTCGAAACTATTTTCAGATATCGTATCGTACAATTATCGCAACACGTGATGTATCAAGAACGCTCTGACCTTATCATGGTCCCACGAGTGCGCTGTCATTCATCGTATATTCACATGCTGATGAGTAATATTGTTCGTATCTATCATATAATAATTTGTCGGTATCATTCTATTCTTCACATAAGGTGTAACATTCTATTAATTTTTTCTCGGCGCTAGAATAGTCTGAAATTATATAGAATTACTATGAGAACGAAAGAAGGAGAGTTCTTTCAACAGATCTTTCTTTCATCAGTTATTGTATTTTATAGGGAGCAATAAATAATTGTTATAAATATGGAAGATAGTGTATAAGATATTATTCTTGTCATTCAGACTTGCACTTGTCGCTTGTAAATTATGTTATATTAATTTTCTGATGTTAAAATAGGTTAAAATCTGCATACAGAATTACTCAGAGAGAGGGGGGAGGGGGAGAGAGAGGGGGAGAGAGGGAGAAGGG
>NW_017259428.1:659108-659378 GCF_001594045.1 Atta colombica
TTCTAAAATCTGACTGATGTTTTGTTAAAAGACTGAGGTGCTCTAAATTTTTTGTGATTTTCTAAATTATCTTCTTCAAAGATTGCTTTTATAGATTATATAAAATATAGATTATTATAAAAAATTATATCTTCTAGCCAGTCTTTAAAACTTTAACCTTCGTATTTAAAACAATTTTTTATGAAATCGTTACAATATCGTTACTTGTTGTGTGAAAGAGAGAGAGAGAGAGAGAGAGAGAGAGAGAGAGAGAGAGAGAGAGACAAAAAG
>NW_017259428.1:659478-663187 GCF_001594045.1 Atta colombica
CTTTCACTAAGTGTATTGTATTTCACAACAAATAATATTAATGTGAAGATAACGATGAAAAATATTATCTTTTTGTTTATAATAGATTTTTATGAATTCTCGTCAATATTTGATACCATTTAAGAATTCTTTCATGACTTATCTATTTATCTACTTATCTATTTATCCATTTCAGAGATTAGTTTGACTAATAATAATAGATTTCTTTTAAAAAAACAAAGCTTTGATTTCCATTGACGTAGGCAATTTAAAAAATTATTTTATTAATACTAACTCCGCGAAGAAATATATATTTTTCTTGAATCAATTATGTTAGATTTCGTCAATAAAATTAATATCAGATTCGTTTAGTATTGATAAGTGTTATCTTTATTTTTTGAAGATGTAAGAATTTTTTCAGAGTATGACTAATTAAAGATTTTATCGAAATTCTCAATGTCGTCCTTGATGTCAAGAATTAAATAATAACGATGTAATTATTTTATTCGTTTAGATTTAAATATCAATCTACACAATTAATTTTTTACGAATTCGTGAACAAATATAAAGTTTAAATCCCCAGTAACATTCCTTTTCATTTGTAATATTGAAACTGAACTCGGGAAAATTATTTTCTAATTTTTGTAATCCAAGCAGACCATTTACGTTTAATGAAACATTGTTACATTTAAACAACATTTAACCAAGCTTTTATGGTGTATAAAAATAAATGGACATTATTAACGTTAAATATATATTTATTAAACCATCAAATTATCTCGTAAAAAACAATATTTTAAACTAGTAAAAAAATCGTTAAATATTTTATAATATTAATACTTATAATGGTTTAAAACGTATCTTTGAAGCGTTATGTTTTAGTTCAAACGTGTAAAATTGATTTTCACAAAATGCGCTTATTACATCTAAAATCAGATATATATTTCAATTAATTCTTTATGAATTATCAAAGTGCCTTTAAGTTGAGTCAATAAAATTTTTTTAACATAATTCCATGAAAATCAGATTTAAAGGAGGTAATAATGTACGTTGCTATTTCAATAGAGATTCAGATAAATATTCAATAGAGAAAAAAAAATAATTTTTTAGTATGAATTACTTGTACTACTAAAATGTCTTTGAGTTGAGTCAACAAAAATATTTTTAACATAATTTCCATAAAAATCAAGGAGTTAATGATGTACGTTGCTATTGTCAATAGAGATTGTAAATGAGGTAGCACGTTCAACTTGCGAGAGTAGCAGCCGTACCTGAGCAGCGAGTAAGCTCCGGATTTACTCCCACCAGGCAGCGATTCATCGCGAGAGCGTCGGACAGGGCCGCGCGCGATTACACGTAACCCTGCCGAGGTGACGACACGCCGTGTCCGCGCCGTGCCGTGCGTCGTCGGAGAGCGTTGGAAATTTATAATTCGAACGATTCGCGCTTGTTGCAGCATCAAATCGTGAAATACCATACGGAGAGATTACGTTTTTGAGCGAGCGATCGTGGGTGCCAGTAATCAAACGCTTTCGATAGTTTCGTGTTCGGATTCTCGCGAAAGTTCAGTGAATCCGTCGTGCGTGCATCGCGTGATCTTCTTCGCCGGCGAAAAAAAAAGTGAGCGAGAAAGGTATTCGAATATCCCGAGACGAAATCTTCGCGCACAAGTACTCGTCGGCAGCATTGGTTGAATTTATGATCCTGACCGGAGTATCACGGATTTCGCGGTCACGAGTCAACGGCCTTATCACGTCCCGAGCACCATCGGGCCACGTTCGAGCGCGTGAATCTTAATTTTGGACGGTCCACGCGATACGAAGACACGTAATAAGTCGTCATCGTGATAAAATTAAGGGGGTGTTATCTCCCCCGATGATATCCTCGAGCGACTTGAGACCTGAAGAGACCTGCGAGAGGAAACGGCGGAGTAGATAAATCTCGGCGACAAGAGACTTCCCGAGAAACGATCGCGAGAGACGATCCACCGTCGAATTGCGTGGGAATCGGTAGAGCGCATAATTTCTCTCGCACAACGAAGTGAGGGTGAGGAAGTGAGAGAAACCTTGGCAAGAAACCTGATTCGAACTTGAAGAGACGTCGCAATTATTACGATATCATTATCATTAAATAAGCGGCGCGAAGAGGGAAGTGGAACAGCGGTTTGCGGAACGTGATTCGAATTTGAGGACATCGTGATTACAATACGATATTATTATCGTTGAACAACAAGCGACGGAAAAAAGAGAGGAGAGGGAAGCGGTGGAAGTTGAAGCGATTTCTCGTGAAAAAGAAAAAAACGAGGCGTGAATCGTGACCGGCGCCACGCACGGCAGTGTACGGGGGAGAGAGGAGAGGAGAGGGGAGAGAGAGAGAGAGAGAGAGAGAGAGAGAGAGAACGCACGCGAAGGTGGGAGGCAGGAGAAAGAGGGCGCCAGCACGAATATCGCGCGCGCGGTCGCGAGACTGACTCGGATTGACTCGGAGCGACAGAGCGTCGTGTGGGCGCGAATGTTTCCTCTGTGCGTCGCCGACTTGCCGCGCGCGAGTTGTGCCTGTCAGTGAGCCCGCGGACGCGAAACTAACCTAATCTCGCGCCGCATCTCGCGCATTCGTGGCGTTTGCGTGGCGTGTCCGTGTCGTGCCGCGTGTGCGTGCATGCGTATGGTCTCAGTACGGTTTTCTTCCGCGTTTACGCGTCATTGACGTCACTGCTCGATTCAATCTTCGCCGATTTGACCAAGCTCAATCGGGAGAGTCTCTCGGTTTCCGGAGCGGAGCTCGCGGAAGAGAAAGAGAGTAGCGAAGAATCCGCCCGCATCTCTCACGAGATATATACCGTCACGTGACAGGAGCGCGTGAGCCGACGTGACTCTCGCGGGTCCGGAGAGGGTTCTCGCGGGGCGACGATAACGACTGGTGGTGGGCGAGGAGCGAAGAGGAGAGGAAAGCGCGAGGGCGGAAACGATCGTCGCGGAGATTTCGGAGAGGCGAGCGGTATCACCGCCATTCTATGCGGCAAGATGATGGAGACGCAGAATTATTGGGAGGACACCTCCGCGCATTCGATGCAGGTGAAATACGAGAGGTGAGTGCCGTGCCCACGTGCGCGCCCGTTTCGCGCGAGATCGAGATTTTAAAAGCCGAGCCCGAATCGAGTAAACTCGGAGAGAGATGAGACTTTGAGCGCGTTCTTTTCTACCTGCGAAAGACCTTGTTTACGAGAGATGTAGAATGTAGAAGGATATCGTTAAGGACGTATTATATGTATTTTTCAGAATAATGAAAATTTACACATTATTTTCGATCGCGTTTGTACAGAAGTAAATACAAAAAAATTTGGCGACGATTTAGAACTTGGATCAAAAATTATTTTTTATGTAAGAGATATTATTTCTTTTTATTCTGCGTTCTAATGAAAATTTTTGGAAATGTGTTACAAAATGATTAAAAAATTTCATTTATTTTTCAATATTTTAGCTTTAGATGCACGGATTTTAATTGTTCCATAAATGAACAAAACATTAATTTTTTTTAATCTTTTTAACTAATTTCTAAATCATAATGAAACTTTGCAAAGTAACTTTGTAAAGTATTTTGAATACGTAAATTTTTGTCATTGTTTTTTCAATTTTAGCTTATAACAGAAATAACAAATAAAGTAAATAAATAATAAAAATGTATCCAAAAAATATATAATGTTAGAAACAAGACTTTATGTATATATATA
>NW_017259428.1:663287-672189 GCF_001594045.1 Atta colombica
GTATATATAATTTATTTAAAGTATAGATATAAACACGTTTATAAAAATGAGTATAATTCATGAGTGTAATACATTCTTACGTTCACGCCAACAGTTACTGGATGCTTTGTGTTACGTCATTAAATCAACAGGATCAAATGTAAATCCGCTACAAAAATCCAGCTTCCATTGAACAGTAAACATCAACTAAAAGTAACATAATATCGATGATATAATTTTATACTCAACAATATACAATAAATGTAATATAACACATGTTCTATGTATTATATTACAGTTATATTTGATTATTTTTTAGTATAAAATTATATTAAAATATTACATATCCAAAATGTTGATTTTTTTACTGTTTATGTCTCTTACTGCTTAAGTTTTTTGTACACAGCTTTTACTAGAATTATTAACATTTACTGTTAATAATGATTCTAATTATTACAAATAATCGATTTAACCCTTTAGACTAAATTAAAACCCATTTAATTTATGTTAAATGAAAAGTACCAATTAATTTCCAGAACCAAAGTACCATAACTAGGTATAAAAAAACAATGAATACTTAGTTTAATAACAATTAACGACAATTCTAAATTACAGATGTAACATAAATATAATTGAATGGATCCAATTAGATTCACTGTTAACTTTAGAGGATTAATGATATTTATTGCAAAATACAAAATAATAATTCATATTTATAGAAGAAGGTGCAACTGCACGTTTCTTCCAAATTTTAGCCTGATAGATTAAAAATTATGTTTTTTCCGGAGCAATGAGCCGTTTCTGTGCGACGAGGTGCGAGAGGTGATAGTCTACTTTGGAGAATAAATAATAACGTAAATACACGGCGATATATTGCGAATAAATAACGCGGTGATGGAGTAAATATTAATAACGCGCGCTCGACAACGTGTCCTGATACTCTGCGTTCGATTTAAAATCCGATCGCATTCTTGTTGTTTACAAGGATAAATGCAATATAAAAGTCCGGGGAAAAATATTTCCTCTCGCGGAGGAATAAACGGCAGAGTCATGAGTCGCGGGACGTATTTTGTTGTAACGCACGATTGCTGTCGTCATCTCATCACATGTGCAGAAATCAACAAAGTGAAGTACAAGTCATTACACCTTTCACGCGCGTGCAAAATGAAGGTAGCTCTATCGGCTCCGTGTCGTCACTCGTTTCGTAATCCCTGCACTCGTATAAACGAGCGTGATAAATGATTTTGTGAGAACAAAGTCTCGAGAGTTCTCTCTTAAAAAAAAAAAAGAAAAAAAGAGCTGACAAGAAAAAGAACTGACACGTGGAAACGTAGTACAGCGCATAATGACGAATGAAGAAAAAAGATACGCGTGTCGGTCGTTTTTACACCAAACTATGTGATATATAAACGGAAAAATTTTTCATAATTTTTTCCTACAAGTTCCGCTAATTGTCCCAATTTTTCACTCGCCAACGAGTTAAAAAATAAATTAATATATTATATTTAATCAGAGTTTTTTTGTCGAGATGACACTTTTCGAATTAAAAAGTGAGTTACATTTATTTTTCTTTTTTCTTCACGCCGCACATCTGTTCCTGACTTAAGTAGATTATTATGTAAAAAGAAAATATTTGCATATATATTGTGTTTATAAGGTATCCATGCATATTCATTGCATAACATTCGCGGACACTGAAATACACAGCATCTATTATTATGTTTCCATTTTGCAGTCTAGACTTTCATCTAAACAATTCATATATTTTTTGGAAAATCATACAGATAGCTTCCTGAAAATTTTATCGAGAGGAGCATCAATTACGGTCACTTTATTTTTATTTTCAACCCGCTGTATCTCGGTTATGCGATTTGTGCATTGCATGTGTGAAATTTAGATCAACACAATGTTTCGTTAACATTCAGTACACTGACGTATCTCATGAATAATTTTACAATTTAAACACATGGAGAAATGTATTATCTTTTTTAATCCTCCGGAGCTGATAAAGTCTGTAACGTAATTATTGACACTGAGTCTATACGATTCATTTATGTTTGTAATTAAAAAATATTAATTAATTTCAAGAAACCAAAATGACATAATTAACTAAATATAAAATAAATATAAATATAAAAAAAGAGTGAATGTTGAATATATTTTAAGAAGAATGATATAAATTTGCAGATGTAACATAAAAGATTGAATTGTTTGACGTTTTTGACAAAGAGATTTATAATTGAGTGGTCCAATAGACCTATGTCAGTTTCAGAGGATTCATCGAAAAACAGCCTCTGGAATTTATTGTCATCGTTATCTCTGTAGTGCTGAAGTCACGGATTTCGTTTTGGCCATTTGACTAGATCAGACGTAATAGACTGTGCATTCTTTGATTTATCATCTGTGTTTCATTAAGTCTTGCGTTGATCTACGATAGAAATTGGTCCGAGATTTCAGACAGAGAAAGAATTGACCAATGGCATTGATTATGTGACCGAATTGTTCAAATGTGATTGAACAATTTCTAACATAATAGACACAAAATTTAGAAAAGAATTATATCAGTCTCTCTCTCTCTCTCTCTCTCTCTCTCTCTCTCTCTCTCTCTCGCAGAGAGATACTGATATAATTTCTTCTTAAATTAAAAAATGAGATGAAAAAGAGAGAGAGAGAGAGAGAGAGAGAGAGAGAGGAGGGGGGGGAGAGGTAATGTGATTCAAGTTACCTTATTTTTATAATAAAACTGCTAATGACAACTTCGTAGGAATGTCCAGTTTATTTTTATTACGTATATGAAGATAAATAGAGGTGGACTTCATTCATGTTTTCGAAAGTTTTAAAATCGAGATGTTATCGCGGAATTAGCAGATCGTGTGGTTATGGAGAGCAGTGAGATAGCGTCGTTATCTCGAATTACACAGGTGCCTTCGACTTAACTCGAGTATCTCCTCTCTCTCTCTCTCGATCGCGCGATTGTTTCTTTCCTCCTCTCTCTGTTGATTTTTTTCTTGGTAATTAGACTTGTATATAGATATGCTATATTTATATCCCCTTGAAAACGCACCACCGAAAGATTCATGGCTGCGTCCAAGATAAGATAGAAACTAGAAGCTCGTTCTCTATCGGCGGGTGTTAATTAAACGCACATGTTCGTTACGAGTTCGTTCGATCGGTGTACGTGTACGAGAAGAAATCATTGATGTTGCGTGTCTACAGTATCAGGCAGGTTTCATTCGAATTTGGACAGTAGTATTATATATAATCGCTCTTTTTACGAGCCACGTTAAAAATATCAGCAACAAATAAAAAATCGTCCTCTGCGTGCATTGCGTTAATGATTTGTTACAATTATTTGTTATTTTCTGTATATTAATATACATTTGTATTTTGTATATATTGATATAATTTATGCAATTATATTTATGCAATATTATCGGGATCGTGAAAAGTTAGAACATAATAAAAAATTAATTTAATCACTTTTTTTTTACTCGTTAGTTTTTATGTTATAAATCAAATAAATAAATAAGGACCGAACACGAAATTGAATTTTGCGAGATACTGTTTGGTTTAATAATATTTATGTGTAAATTTTAAATACCTTGTCCAGCTAGAATAAACTACGCTTCGATTACGTCAGAGTTGTTAGTATTATTATGAAATTGACGATCAATTTAATTGGTGCTATTATTATTTCAATTTCAGTTTATGATTGTGTCACAAGTTCAGCAATAATCTGCGCGCAGTTCGAGGCGCAGTTTATGTAACTAGAAGATGTAATTAAAATTTACATAAATATGATTAAGCTTCGATCGTACGTGGCCCTTGCTTCATTTATTCATATTGTAGTCTAGTTTATCTTATTATCGTTTAGTTTCTATAAATATGCATAACGTGAATGTCGAACGAGATATAAGCCGTGGTCGTTTCTTACAACAATTCTATAAAATGCGAAATAGCGCATCTTATGCTATCGCTCGGTCGTTGACACCGCCGATCGATCTGCACGGATTTATTCGCGCGTCATCTACGTTCTTCGTGTATGCGTGCACGGTATTTGTGTGGACACACAATTGCACGTCTGACCACCTGTACTGATTAGTGCACACTTGGGACAATACGAGATACTGCGAACGTTGCATGCAGATGGTTCAGATCAGAGTGAGAAGAACGCGTTTTGTCGCGAAGACAATCAATAGCTTCCGAGCTGTAAACTGTGTAAATTAACGAATAAAGAGTTAAATAAAGAGTTTTATAAGACTTAAGAATAGTGTAAACAAATAAATTTTCTTTTTATATTTCAAACAAATATCGATTGCACTTTAATAAAAAAATGTTTGATACTTGTAATTGCATAATTACGTCGTGATAAAAATAATTATAGAGTTCTATTTTTATAGTTATTATTATGCTACAATGTTAGTATAATAATAAAAATAATAATTTTATTTTTAGTTCTGCTAAATAAATATTACATTTAATTGGCATTAGAAATGACTATAAATTATAGTTTAATTATGTGGTAGTGGTAAACATTTTTTTCTCTCTGCGTATAATATTTCAATAGAATTTTAATTCGAAGTTTAATATTTACAATGCTCGGATGTTGAAAATCATCATGAATCGACAAGGATTATTTAATGTTACGCAATTGACCTCCAGTCTTATTTTATAGGTTTTCATATCTTAATTTTTTTGTTTTGATATCGAAGTTTTTGAAAAGCCGAATTTTCAATTTAGACGAAAATATATCTTTAAATATATTATTATAATCTCGTTTCATCGTGCAAGTTTCGAGATGACATTTAACGGGCGGTAGATAAAATGTTAGAATCTTGTGGATTCTCATCTATCATAATTTTTTTTATTTTGAGATGGTGAGTGGTGTTGAGATTCTGATGATTCGAATTTTTGATCCGGACGAAAATATACAGAGTATTTATAAAAAACATTCAGCGTTCATATGATAGATAGTACACATTACACTGAATAAAAAGTTTTAGTAAAAATAGATTGAAAATTGAACTGTTTCCGCGATATAAATAATTTTGTATGATAGTATCATGACTATATGTAGTTGGCTCCTACGTGTCACATACTCGCATGCGACGTGAAAAGAGAGAAATTGAGATAAATAGTACCTGATAGTCTATTTGGAACAATTACAGATCCAATGAGGTGGATCTTCCATAATGACCATTCAATTGCAATGCCCGATTGATGTCAACTACTGATGAAATCTTTCATAAGATGAAATTGAATGACATTCAATGCGGTTTGTAAACACTGATGTATAGCAAATTCGATCATTTGCGCTACGCTACATTAGTATACACTAAAAGCTGCTACACAATAAAATTAGTAAAGTTAACTGTAAAGATATATAAATAAAATCTTTTAAACGATTCACTACTTTAATAATGAAAGATACTTTATATGAAATAGTCTTTTTAAAATATACATATATTAATCCAGTGTGAATGATCGAATTTACTACAAGCTAAATCTTCACAGAGTATTAAAGAATTTCTCAAGATAAATGTAATTACGTAAATGTAATTATACAATAACTAAGAAGCTTTTAAGCTTTGAATCTTAGGTGCTTAAACAATTCAGTTAGTACATGTAAATTCGCATCAAATTAAGCTTTAGCTTGACTGTTTACTTGACTTAAAGACTTTATTCCTTATTTGTAAATCTTCACGTCACATGTAACATGTAGAAGCCAATGTCAGTACGATACTAACGTATACAACTATTTATATCTCAGAAATCAATTTTTGACTGAACTGTTTCTAAACTATATTTGCTAAGAATTTTTTACTCAGTATGGTGTGTGGACTATTTACCATAAAAGCTTAATGTTTTTGTATATTTTGTCATTATAATTTCGGAATTAACTTAGTATCTGAAAATTAGAAAAATGATTGAATTTACTAGAATATTTATAATTTTATTGGGGGTTTATTTTTGTAATTTTTACCTCTTTTCGAAATATAGAATTGTCTCTTTGTCTCATCTTGTAAACCTTGAGCTGATATTTGAAGGCGATAGATAAAGTGTAGCGGATTTTCGGGTTAGTTTCATCTGATATCGAATAACACAACACCTACACAGTCGTCGTACTTGCATGCGACGTACAAAGAGCGCGATGGATGACGCAAGCGGGACAGAGTGCCTGCGTCATGGAAACCAACCGCGACCTGAACGGGAATCGCGGGATGATTAAAACGGGCGGAGATATTTCGGCGTTATCTATGCGTCTGGATATAACAGTGTCAATAGAAGTGTTCTCTTTGACGTTGGCGACCTTCACAAGCACGTGGAGCCAGTGACCGCGCTTCCTAAAGAACGTGTTTAATTTTTAAAGGAAAAGCGTTTCTAAATATCTTATAATAAATATATATCTTGTCGTGTCTATGAATTCAATATTACATAACTAATTAGCGATTTATATTAATGATGACTTAGCAGCAAGAAGTTATCAATAGTAAATATCAATAATAAATATTATCAGATAACACGTGTTTGTCTGAGTTGCTAAAAATAAAATTCAGCAGGCTGGATTAAAAAAAAATTGAATGTCACGCGAAGTATTAATCGCATCGCGTTCTATCAGTTACTCTACCTTCACACTTCTTTTGCTGATCGAGGATCCATTCCAGCGATTCAACAGACCGACGAACACAAACCATTTGCTACAAGAATTAATCCGCGCAAATTACTACATAGTAATGACACTTGTATGAGAACTCAAGGGGGGATATAATAATACGTACACGGTAAAACGTCGCGCACAAATGTGCCGCTGCGAGCATTTTAATTATGCATATTCAAGAAGCGTGCATAATTAGAAGTGTGCGTTCGCGTGAAGAATTCCACGTGCACGACGACGTAAATCTCTTAGTACCTCCATTACGGGAGAGATATATTCCCGGACTCATTTTCCATACGAGCGCGACAAATTGCGATAATTACGGCAACTGTTACCGCGACTGGCGCGTTTGCGCGGCTGGACACTTTTTGCTTAGAATGTAAATTCCGTTTCTTGCTGCGGCAGTATTGTGTTTCGCAGTTTGACGCAGTTGCATCTTGGGCATGTATCACGTGTGGTTATCTTTCTAGAATTATAAACGCCGTCCTCAGGAGCTGTCGCGACTCCAAGGGTTAATCGGTATAATCGTGACGAATGGAACGGGACGACGATCCAATGTCTCGCAATGAGAAAATTGACATTGAAGTAATAAAAGTGAAGAATAAAGAAATATATTTATATTAAAATAAATAATAAATTAAAGCGCATTAAAATCTAATAGATCTAATAACGTCAAAGACAGTCGTTTAATATAATTGTTGCAAGATTGTCAGACTGATGATTATTAATCGTTGGAAAATATTGCGATATAATTTATCGTAATTATTCTGACCGCTTTATTCCTTTCTCTCTCTCCATATACGCCCTAGAAATATTTTTTCCGCCCACGTTTGCGAAGCAATCGGAGGAAGGTGAATGACGGCGAACGAGACGAGATCTCTCTCGTATCTCTCTGAAATACATAAATCTCGGCTATTCTAAATGCTCTTAAATCGCGCGATACAAATTGAAGGCAATGTCTCCTCGAATCTTTGACCTCCTTTGGCAGAACTAACTTTTCTTCTCATCTTTGATGGAGCGTAATGATGCTTAGCGATGTGTAGCGCTATATGCATCCAAATGAACATTACGAGCTGTACTTTAAGCTTCTGTATTTTTCCTTTGCAATTCCCTATTTGTCGATAACTTCTTTGAGGAGAGGGAGGTTCGAAATTTTCCGCTCGTTCGAAACATGCAGTTTTGCGAGAAACACTTGCGAGTCTTAAAAGATTGCAAGACTCATCGAATTTCTTCTTTAATTCATTCTCTTTATTCATTATGTTAGAGATCGATCGGAACTATTACTTTCTTCTATTTTTTGTCCTATGAAT
The DNA here is from genome assembly GCF_001594045.1 of Atta colombica. Classification (NCBI taxonomy): domain Eukaryota; kingdom Metazoa; phylum Arthropoda; class Insecta; order Hymenoptera; family Formicidae; genus Atta; species Atta colombica. The sequence goes on from NW_017259428.1 coordinate 671,232, forward strand.
TATTTAGGAACGAATCGAAGAATGATTAGGAGAACAAATTCATCAAATTTGCTATTTTAATGAGAAAAATTATTTTGTTTTATATATGTATATTTTGTTTTGTTATATTTTCCATTTGATTTAAGGATATTATTTTAATTGGAAAAAATTCATTAAAAATTCATTCAATGAATGCCTTGTAATTTTTTAGTATTTGTACGGAAAGAACAATTTTGTTAAAGTATTTAAAAATTTAGATAGATACAGATTTGAAAATAATTTTGTTGGATCAAAATAATTCTGCCAATGTGAATTTCAATTCTCCCAGTAATAGCGATCAAGAAATAAAGTATTTTTATTGTTTCGGATCATTTAAAAATCTGAAATGATTCTGATATACTTATCTAAGTTTTGACAAAGAGTTTTTACATCATAGAAATCAGATTATTTTTTATTTTAAACTTATCTACCAAAATTTACGATTAAAATATGATTGAAATTGATATTGTCTTTAAAAATCTTAGTTGCCGGTAAATAGTTAATTATATAGGAAACGCAAGCACACATGATGAGAATATTGAAAAATATTTTGATATTTTAGCAATTAGTCTAAGTCATTTTATATAATAATTTTAGTTCAAACAAAATTTATAGATTTACATCTTGTTAAATTGTTAGATATTTTAACAAAATCGTTCTTTCTTTGTGTCTTTTTGAAATATCGCTTACATCAACTCCTAATTTTTTATTCGGGAATGTATCTTATGAAGAAATTATCTGTTACGAAAGAGAAAGAAAAATAGCTGCATCGTCATTGTGGGTTCTTATCAGCATAACATAATGGGACTTCGATGTCATATAAATACGCATGAATCAACAACGCGGGGATTTTTATATAAAGTACATGCGCAAATCTTGCGTTCACATGGAATCATGGTATATACATATATGTATTTACATATACATATATATATATATA
>NW_017259428.1:672289-673870 GCF_001594045.1 Atta colombica
AGTGTGCACAACTAACGATATGAGACCTTCCGAAATAGAAGTCCGGCGGTGACATCAATGGAATTCGATATGAGGACCAATAACTCTGGTGGCCGTGATATTTATACATATCCTGTCAGCCGCCTGTCATCGGCTATTTATTATCGTTGTCCATGACTGCACTTCTGTCTCTTTCTGTCTTTGTAATTTTTTATTTTTAACTTTACTTTATATATTTTTAAATATATGTATGATCAATTTTTTACGTTTTCAATCAATTGTTTATATTCTGTAAGACCGTTTTTGCGCTTCAGGGAATTTGTCTTAGAATATTCAAACTTAGAATATTCATGACGTTTCTCTCTCTCTCTCTCTCTCTCTCTCTTTCTCGCTGCGATGCCCCTGTTTGCACATAAATTGACTTTCGGCGAGGTTAATCGATCGTGCTCTCTTGTTTCACGAGTCTTGTTTATGTCACGAGTATGCAAACTGAAAATTCGCGTGTGCGCACTTTTTGGCACGGTAACGCCAAACTTGCTCGCCATTGATGCGATATGGCTCAAGGTGGGCCTTCTCGGCTGCCTCTGTTCGCGGTGGAAAATTTCGACGATAAAACGGTGCCGCGATAAGACGAGACAAAGTACTGGATGGCGCAACGAAATGCGTCTCATCATTTGTATTGTGTTGATTGCTGTGTTTGGCATTTCTGACACAAGCCAGAGCTAAACAAAGATGTTCAAATAGAGTGTAATGGCACGATGGACAGATTGGATTTATCTTTTATTTTTTAAATTTGAAATATTTAGAGTTTCAAACTTTGCATTTCTTCAGTTTATGCAATTTTATTCGAAGTGTTTTTAATTAATAGAATTTGTAAGTAAAAGAATTCTTTTTTTATCCTTTATTAGGAGGAAAAGTAGTAAATATGTTTATGCTAATGTAGATATATGTATCACATTCTTGATAACATTGTATGCTGTATAACATTCCTGATGATAAATTTAATAATTACGAGTCTAAACATTTTTACGATAAGTATTAATATCTACCATTTTTTAACATGTAGTTTTATAATCCAAAGCGTCAGAGAAATTAATTGTTATCTCTTTCTCATGAAATTTTTCACCGTCTTGCATCTCTTTTTTCTTTCATAAACTCTATCGATTCACAATTTCTCTAATGCTGGTATTGCAGGTCGATAATCCTATCGCTACAGTGAGATTCAGTGTCGTTTGAGAAAAAGTGAGAGTCACCTTGACGCTTCGCTGTCCTCGTATGCGGTGTATATTTTATTGTGTGTGTGTGTATGTGTGTGTGTGTGTGTGTGTGTGTGTGTGTGTGTGTGTGTGTGTGTGTGTGTGTATGGAGGTATGTGCTACATGAGTGATGAACGCTGCATTCAGTAGTCGTGGAAAATAGTACGGCGATCTTATTACCGGAGGTAGATGATTCATTGTGAAAAACTCCGTCAACCTTTCATTCTCAAGATTATTCTTTACTCATCATTTATTCTATCATAAATATATATATATATATATGATATATCTTATCTCGCCACGTGTAGAGATGATAACCGGTGGCGTTTATTAGAGCACCGTACGG
>NW_017259428.1:673970-674467 GCF_001594045.1 Atta colombica
TATATTTCCGAAATCATATTTTATAACTTTACTATTAGTCTTAGCAAAATAAATTAATAATGGAAAACCTAACCCTGCCATTAGGCTGTGATTGATTCTTTAATTAAGGCAATCTTGCGATCATCCTCGGCTTTTTCGATTATTTTTTTCCATGACGAAGTCGAGGTTCATTTCGATGAAATTGTGAAATCGGGGACGGCGATGGTGAATTTAGCTGTGTACGCTCATACTATTTCTAGAGTTTCGAAATATATATATGTGTGTGAGTTCATCTCCCATAGGACTGTGGAAACCAATTTGTGCCGCATTCGCCAGGATTATGCTTGTATATTAGTAGAAGAGCAGTCCAGATATGTTTAGAGCAGTTTCTGGAGTAGGTACATTTATAATCTCTTATAATTGAGTGTTAATATTTGTAACAAAAATAATACATATATTACACACACACACACACACACACACACACACACACACACACACACACACACACACACACA
>NW_017259428.1:674513-675321 GCF_001594045.1 Atta colombica
ATAATATATTATTTACATAATTATAATTTTATATATATTTTGTATATATAATTATACATATAATTAATATTTATATGTATAGATATATGCAAATAAGAGAATTGCCTCCTCTGAAATGAATATTTACCATATCTGCATAATTAATTTATCATTGGAATATGTATATTAATATAGGTATATATGTTTCTATAACGTGTTCGACTTTTTCGATGATCAGCGAATCGAGATGCCGGAGAATTGCGCGAAGCTGCGCGGCGAGCTAGAAGTCACGTTGCATGACACGCGCTCGGCCTGAATATGGGTTAGTATTTTTATACAACGACCCGGTATACACACTAATATATACCACGCGGAATATATGTATATTCCGCGAGAGTGCAATTGCACTCTGAACACTAATGACATCAAACACCAGGCGAGAATAGTTGCGATTGATTCGTCTTTCCTTTTCGTCTGATAGCTCCATATCCGCCTCGTGCATGGATGCATCTTATACCGTGATATGTTAAACTCTATTTTGTCTCTCAAGATGGATATTCCTACCAAAGAAAAAGGAAGACAGTCGCTAAATTCGCGACAAGTATGTACAATAATTTCTACACGGAGAAGCTAATATATTGCAAATTATATTTAAATTATATTTAATTATATTTTTTACAATACTTTGTTGCAAAGTTATAGAGTTATAATAATGCTTTAGTATTTATTATTATGAAAATCGATAATTATATAATGTATATTTTTAGCAATCATATTATAATAAAATTGCAATCTTAGTTGCAAATAATTATGTCCGTATTTTAAATTG
>NW_017259428.1:675421-680980 GCF_001594045.1 Atta colombica
ATTTTTACTACAAATGTAAAAAAATATATAAGATGTAAAATTTATTACCCAAATAAGTGTTATGAATATATTAGAAACGAATAGATAAAACTTATTACGAATATTATATAAACCATAAAACATTATGAAGAACTATACAAAGCTATATAAAGCTTACTTATATATATAAAAGCAATTACATTAAAGCTTCTATCTCGCTTTAATGAAATTTTATTGTTTTAAATCATATATTAAGATTCGAAATGATAATTTTTGTGTAAAAATGTAAAATGTGTATAATATTTTTGAATAAACGGAGAACGTAATTTCTGTCATACAATGCCAGTATAATTCAATTCATCAGGATCTTTATTATGTATTAACAGAAACTTATTCTATTAAAGTATTTAAAGTATTTACAAATTAAATCTCGATCTGAAAATAATTTTTAGACTATCAAAATAATAATATAAAATGCTTAAGCTGGAATATTAAATTTTTTTACAACATTGCTCATCATTCTTTTTTTTCTATCTCTTCATAATTATTCTGATGGTTCTATAGAATTATTTTCAGATCTACCTTTCTGTATCTACCTAGATTTTTGAATATTCCAGCAAAATTCTTTCCGTGTGTCCGAAAAAGCTGTAAATGTCTTTTCATACATATTTATATTTCGAAACGACGAGGTCACATGCGTGCGGGGGAAGAGGCGAGAGATATTTTTCAGTACCTTGTAAAGAACGATTGTACACGTATTATTGTGTCATCGTATATCCTTGACCTTTCGCAACATTTCGTGTGCGCCTGCATGCTCGGATAAGTGCACATGGGATTTCGTGAGAACTTTCGGCATGCGTAGGTTGTGTAACGCAAAGGCGTTACGCGAGAATACATGAGAACACGCGTCGCGTTAATCGATGCCGATAGGAATAGTCACCTTTTCTCAACTCTCGAAATAAATGCCTGTCTGCCTGCTTGCCTATCTGCCTGCTCGGCTGATGGACGTAATGGTTCGGCGTTTTGCAATGAGAACACGCCCGAAAGATTACCGCGCACGCAACGAACGTTTCTGTTAGAAAGTTAAATTAAAGGAAGGATGGATTTTTCTCTAATGATGTTCCGAGCATCGAGTGATGATATCGTGATGAGAGATGAAAGCCTCTTCGCAAACTTTGTAGATGATATACGAACAGATAAAATTTCACTTTTCTATTCCTTGTATGGTAGACCTTGTTTTGATATATGAATGAATAAGATTTAATTAGAATTAATCCGGGAATAGTCATCTGATTTTTTTTTAAACGATCACTTGAGTTATCTTTACATTCCAAAATCACTTTTATTAACAATATGTTGTATATTATTGATTTATTTTGATATTTGAGAATATTAAGGGTATGGCTTTAATCACAATCTTTTAGAAAAATATTTAGGCATTTGGATTAATAATAATGATTGCAATTACGGATTGACATCAAAGAGTTTAATTTTCTTTTATCTTATTCTGATTTAAACGATACATTGAATTGATATTGTCATGATGTGTACTTAATTTAATAATGATCCATACAATGTTCAAAATGAAAGATTATTATGTGATAATACAATTCAGTTATCATCAACGCATAATTATTGATTAGCAACAGGTTGCAAATTAATGTGTTGCCTGATCTACAAGTAGATTAAATTGCTTTTAATTCGCGGAATATTTGAATAGAATTGAATGATTGTGAGTGGAGGAAACTAGATAGACTAATACATAGTTTAAGTTTCACGGAAATCATTTACATAAAAAGGATGTCTACATCGTTTCATCTCAATATGACAGCTCAGGATCAACCATTTTTTTCGAGACGAGTGTCTCACCGATGGTTGCAGGTATGATTTCGAGGATTATGTCGATTCGAGATAATGGCCATTCAAGGCGACGACCTTCAGTGACTGGGCCAAAAATAACATAGGTCAGATCATTCTTGGATTTTACTCTCAGAAGACTCGTGAGCGAGAGACATTGTCGAAAGAAGGTTATACGGAGTGCATCTGTTCCACAGCTGTTACAGCGTGTCAATTGAGCATCGAGGACGGTGAGGAGCGTCGCGTTACCGATTGCAAAACACGATGGAGCAAAAGCTGCGTTGCGATTGTCGTCGCCATTCGCCGACAAGGACGAGACATTCGCAGGTCAACGGGCATCCGCCGCGCCGATTTGAGGTGCGAGGTATAAATCATCATCCACATTCTTACGTCATCGGAGATGGAGCGTTATGTTACTTATCAGGCGGACCATCAATCGTTATTGTATTCATGGCAGTTTAGTCTGCTCGCTGAATATATATACAAGGTGTGTCTGGACAGACTAAACTTTGTGAAATGTCGATAAATAACATTAAGTGGTTAAAAACAGTGCTTGATTTTTTGAAATCAAGCACTTCTCATTGGAGGACCGAAGTTTTTATAATTTATTTGATCTCGTATGATCTTTAGACAAATCTTGAGCTCGATTTTAACTACCAAGATGATATTTCTAATATTGGAAATTAAAAAATTCCTTCAAGTAATATAGATGATCTCTTATAATTTTTGAAAGCATTTGAGAAATTTATTCTGAACATTTAATAAGATTGTTACAAGTGATTTAATTAGTTATAGAATATTTCTCTGTTTGAATTTCTCTTTTGAAAATTTTCAATTATTTAATCGTAAAAAATCAAATATTTTGGGAATATTTTTCAATATTTTAAAGTTGTTCAAACTTTGTCGTGAATCTTTTTTAAGAATATTTAAATATTTTATGTTTAAAATTAAATGTAAAATTATTTTCTACGTTTATATATATGAAATAAAGAGATTGAAATTACAATGGAAAATGTTATAAAAGAAGGAGATATTTTCCGTTCAAGATTTCCAAAAATGTTTTCCTTTTAAATAAAAAAATTTTGTATATATTCGATTTAAAATATTATTGTCACTATACGCTATTACGATTAAATAAAGAGTGGATTGAAATAGTGTTTTATATATATGTATATATAAGGAAAGTATATCTTCGAAATATTCAAAATTTTTAAAGACTTTTTTTATTATGAAAAAAAAAAAGATTTTCTTTAGAAAGACATATATTCAAAATGATTTCAAAAGACCCGATTTCGTCATTATACTTAATCGTGAATAAAGTGACAAGTGACAAGTGCGTCTTTTCCGTTTGCTGTCCGCTCGTTACGCGCACGTGCGCATGCACGCGTATTTACGCATTGTCACTTTCCGTTTGCAAGAATGTGTTACTAGTTGCGAACAATCATTGATGATAGATCCATTGAATTTGTGTAATTTCAAGTTATAATTATGAATAAGTTAAGCAAACATTACTTATCAATCATTAAGCGAACTAATTTTACAAAAATCATCACACAAATTAATAAGGGGTAGTTTAAAAAGAATCATTAAAATTATCGCAACTCACAAATAATTTTTTTTAAAGACGTGAAATAAAAATGACAATTGAACATTTTTAGTCACGTTAAGAATATATATTTTTTGCTGGTATTATTTAATTGATCAATAATTTTTTAAACAGTTAAAAGTTTTTTCTAGTTAAATTAAATTACATTTCTTTTCTAGTTAAATAAAAAAATAATTTTTTCTCTTTTTCCCTTTTTCCTCTGGGAAACTTAATTTTTGTAGTTGCGTTATTTTTGAAGTAAGGAAACGATATGATAACGAGACTCAGATAAGGAAATGTGCGCATTTTGAGACGATTTCGTCGACAACGTATAATCGCCGTGACGATGTGCGTGCGTGCGTGCATGCGTGCGTGCACAAACGTTCTCATTATTCATGTGTCGCGACACCGCCATCGTCGGCCATCTGCGCCGCTGACTATTGTTACATGTATGTACACCACGGTCCATCATTTCCTGAATAAAACAGCTCCGTCAAGGATGGCGGACCGCGCGAATCTGTTAACAACAGAAGACATGAAGGCTGATAATCTTTTTTACATTGAACTTCAGATAAAATAATTCAATAATTTTCTACGATATAATTTATGTAAATATATTAATTCCTTTGAAATTTTTTTTATTTCTTTCTTATACGATTATATCATGAATGTGTGTTTTTCATCCAAAAATTGTGAAAACTATAACAAAATTGTGAAATGTTATCCACGAAGAAGAGTTTTTAATTGCTTCTTATCATATAAATTTACTTACCAAAAATTGTTTCCTTCTCTAAAAGTTGTTTCTCGATCGTGAAATGCACGAGAAATAATACTAAGTTTTAAAAAATATTTATTTGAATAGTATCAACGTTCACTTACAATAAATAAATAAATATTTATTCAATAAAAAAATGGAAGTTAAATCAAAGTAATGATTGTATTAAATATATAAATATATTTAATAAATATTTAGTTGATACTATTTAATGATTTATTAAAATTTAATACATCTTCTTCAATTTACTAGAATTTCTCAAAGCCCTTTTTGAAAAGCATAAATATTGGCTAATTTAATATCGAAATATAATAATTAATTACTTATTTTTAATTATTGAAAATAAGTGCTATTGGTCAGTGCACGTAGTACTTCACATAAGTAATTAATTACTACCTTTCAGTAATAAATTGATCAGTAGATTTCTGTATGGGAATGTTACATCTGTCGGATATAACACAGACAACGTGATATAAGCGATATAAGCGAGTATGAATAGTATAGTTAACGAATCGCAATGATAAACTATTGCACGCTAGCAGAAAATGCGTTATTAAGATGATAAATTCACGACAGCAACGACGATTAATTGGCAGCGTTGTGGCGGATGCGTTCCTGCGTTTTACCGCCATCGATATTTGTTTACGCGTAGGTATGCGAGGAGAGAGAGAGAGAGAGAGAGAGAGAGAGAGAGAGAGAGAGAGAGGGGGGGGGGGGGAGAAGAGATATGGATGGCATACCTACCTGCGTGCCTACGCATTAGCGAGCGCACGTGTTTTCGTGCCCCATAACGACGTGAAAGTGAATGGCGACGCATCGATGCGTACAGTTATGACGTGCAAAAAGGTCGTCGAAGGACACGCGAGATCTCGCTCTTTGTTCGACTCCGTCTGGGATCTAGTTCACCTCTTTGGAAGACCTAGACCCAGCGGACTTTGTACCACACGTTTCTCCCGGTATTTGCGCGCTCCAACTTTAATCGAATTAAAACGAGATCCCGCAGGCGAAATTCGACTTCGGTTAATTCAAGTCTACGTAGAGAGATCGTTCGCGTGTTTTCACACGTTTCTCTCGCTCCTGACGTCAAAAGTCAGGTGTTTAAGGGAGTCGCCGAAACTTTATTGCTTCACACTTGTAACTCTTTGCATTCGTAGGAATGAATAAATGTGAATTTTTACATACAAAGATATATTATTCTATTCGATTGCTAAAAAAAAAATGATTACTCAATTTCTTTCTTTTAAATAGTAAAAGTAAACCTTTGATAAAGAATATTTTCTTAATAATAAGTCTAAAATATTTTCTTAATAATAAGTCTAAAACATGTACTTAATAACATATTTTAAAAATTCATTAAAGTGTA
>NW_017259428.1:681080-687032 GCF_001594045.1 Atta colombica
AATAAATAAATCAAATTTGTTTTAATTTCAAACAAGCTTGATCAAAATATTAAGGAGTATTGAGGGTTAGAATACATTTGAATAAATTTGATATATAAATTTTTGAAACATAATATTTGAAACAAGTAATTATTATATTTGCATACAATATGTATTTCGCAAGAAGAAGTTAGCGGTTAAATTTCGTAAATAATTTGAATTCTCTATTTATTATTTTTTATTTTTAAAAATGTGATTTGTACACTTGCGGATTTTTCAATATCAGTGCTTTAGCTTTATACGTTTTCAAATCTTACCACCTTCTTGCCGGAGATTCTACTATCTTACCAGAATTCGATTGTCTATCAAAATTGTATAAAAAATGAAAGTCTTGATGACTAATATGATATTTTTTAGAGAACGCATTACACACTGTTAAGTCTATAGAGTCAAATTTAATCTAATGTTAGTCGCTTCTCTTAAATACATCGTTATTTTTTACCAAAACGATAATTAAATTTGACACTATATAGCGTCAAATATAACCATTGTTTTAGTATAAAATAACGATAAGATTGAGTAGGAGGAATGGCGACTCACGTTAAATTAAATTTGACAATTTTGATAGGAAATCGATTTTTGGCAAGACAGCGAGCCCTTCAGCTGGAAAATAGTAGTCGTTGCCAAAGATTTTTGACGCGCAGCACTCATTGCACGACCGCTCGCAAGTGAGATGAGATCGGCAGTCAAGTGAATCGCCTCACGCACGTGCGCTCGCGCAGCCGAACGTGAAAGTGAACGCACGCGCGAGCGGGCGACGTGGTGGGCAGTAAGGTCGACGAAGGACGCCTTGCGTGGATCTCGAGCAGCTATGCTAGGCGCGGATCTCACTTGCATAAAAAAAAATAATACGTAGAAAGTGAAATTACGCGAACAGAAATTATACGTACGTGAAATTATACGAACACTATAAAAGTCGCATGATTTACGGGGGAAACAAATACATTCATAAAATCGTGATTGTTACACTTGTTTATGCAATTTTTGCTTCAGTCTTTCTGAATATTTTTGAAACCTAAGAGACGAATATTCGTATATGGAATTTATTGGAAAGAATAGTCTTGGCCATAAGTGTGGAACATATTAAAATTGTTAGGAAAATATTAAAATTGTTATGAAAATGAATATTACTTCCTTATAAAATTTTTAATTTATTTCTCATATTTTATTAGATATAGAATATAGAACATCAAGTTGAGATGTTTTATACTTTTAATTAAGGCTGTATTTTTTATGAAGCTGTGAAAGAATAGTCACACGTAAAGGGAAATCCTAAAATCTTCACGATAGATAATTTTATTTTAGAAATAAAATCTTTAAGATGAAGAAAAATAAATTCTCGGTCGAATGATTTGCTCGACTGAAATTTAAGAGATAATAAACAATGGGATGTTGTTGTTCAGTTTAACTCTTTTACTCGTGATGTCATCGCCGTCTTTATTTGATGTATATTTTTCGCACACAAGATGCAAAACATGTAACATTGTCGATTGAAAGACATCTTAAAATTGATTTTGAAACTAGATAAAGTGATCGTAAATAATGTTTAATATTAAAGATGAAAGCGGAAAAAATATGTGCGGTTCTAGAGTCTAACGTTAAGAGATAACACTTTGCGGTTTATCGATGCGCCTTTAACTTCGTCTAAGATTGAAGACCAACGACAGCCTGTGGTCTTTCGTAGAACTGCTATAAATCTCCAGATGTAAAAATGTCAGAATGTACGCCAGAGGAACGAAACATGCCAAGATTAATCATATGAGTGTTTATAATGACTACAGCTTGTATTTAAGAATCAATTCAACATATTTGCACGGAAAGAATGATTTTACTGAAGTGTCTAAAAATTTTGCTAAATATACATTTAAAAATAATTCCGTTGAACTATTAAAATGATTATGTGGGACGCTGAAGCGTGATAAATATGCTCCAAAGTTTGACATTTTAATAACCAGCGTCCCACGTAACTATTTTCATCATCCATCAGAATTATTTTCAGACTTATATCTAAACTTGTAGCTACATTCTTAAATATTTCAATAAAATCGTTCTTTTCATGTGGAACAGCTTCTTTTCGAAGAAAAGAAGGGTGAAAGGTAAGGAATCCTTAATATTCTCAGTATGTCTAATTTAGATTTCTTTAACATGAAAAGATACATGAAAAGAACTTTGTGAAGTAAAAATATAGATCTGAAAATAATTTTCTTGGACAAAGAGGATAATTATGTGGGACAAATTAATTATTAGAATGTTAAAACTTTTTGGAGCGTTGCTTATCCTACGTAATTATTTTGACAGTCCAACAGAATTATTTTCAGATTTGTATCTAGTTAAATTCTTAAATACTTCAGTAAAACCTTTCTTTCCATGTGGTAGAGGTTCGAAGAAAAGAAAGGTGAAGGGCAAGATATCCTCACATTACGTGTCTGTGGGACATTACGTATGTAATGTTAGCCACTTGGGAAGGACAGCAAGGGCAGTCCGGTAAGGACACTCCACCGGATCGAAGTCATCTCCACGTGCATCACGTTGTTGCGTCATCGTCGACATCGTTCGTCACTGCGCACAGTCAGAAAATTCCGGATATTCTCCGGCGACCGACGGACGGCCTCGTGTAATTGCTGTCGCTATTAATGGAATCGCTATTAACACGGAATCACATTACGAAATCGCGACGTTTCACTTTATCGTGTAGGATGCACGCGCAACGTGCACGCGTGTAGGCGTATCATATCGAAGAAAGAGTGACAATAATGACAAAGTACTATACTTTCTTCTTGATGCTTTGATATTTTAACATTACTGTTTTAGTTGAAATATTTTAATATTACTGTTTTAATTTATTTGACGGTTTTATTTTAGGTTTTTCTTCGATATTGTGAAATTATTGACATCTGTTAATATTATACATATAATTGCAGTTATGAAGTATTATAAATATGACATGCTGTCTCTCGCTTCTTGAAAGTTTGAATTATTCCGTCAAAAAATTTTTCCCTAAAAAAAACTGTTAAAATTAAAATAAAATATTAAAGTTTAATTTATTGTGATATTGATTTATAATTTTATACGTTATTACAATACGTTATGAGAGATATGATATATTCTATCTCGATTCTTGAAAGTTTAAATTATAAACTAAATTTAACTAATTTGGAAGCAATATCATAAATGATTATCTTAAATTCTTCTCTATATTATTACATTAATTATATAATTAATGCTTTCAATGCTGAACGTGTTAACATGTCCGGCAAATAATATCGTGAGTGCTATGAGCGTGTTTACATGTCTGTTGAATTAGACGCGAAAGCTATGGACATGTTTACATAAAAGTAAAAAGCTCGAATAAAAAGTATTCAGCGCCACAGGTAATAGAGAATTTCGCACATTCACAACTAATTTATCAAAAGTATTCAACATTGAACGGATTAATTACATGATTTTTTTTTACTTCCATGCTTATTTCAAAAACCAACACAAGCATTTTATGAAAGCATTTTTTTCTACACATTTTAAATATATCTATAGAAAATAATTCAATTTAAAGCGATTGTTTTTTTATTATTATGTACACACGAATTCTGAGAATTTTTGTTAAAGCGAACTAAATATGTTAAATAAGCAAAAACTGTTCGAGCTGTATAAGTCGTATTATATTAGCAACACCCAGTGCCGCTCGAATAGCCTGCATTTACTTAATATTTGAATTTCATTAGATCCTAATATTTAATATAATTGTTCGAATTGTAGAATTAAAATATGTAAAAAGAGAGAAAATTTTTCTCCTCTCTAAGATTTTTAAAAATTAACAAGAGAATATACACTTTTAATTCAATGAGAATTTAGGCAAATGCGAGTGCAGTGCAGAAATTAGAGCGCGATTAATCTTAAATGTAATTTTAGTACTTAATCTTCGAACTCCGCATGTATGAAGATTAAATATTAAAATTACATTGTAAGATTAATCGCGCTCTAATTTCTGCGCTCCACTTTCATTTGTAACTAAATTCTCATTGAGAATTAAAACTGTGGATATATGTTTTTCTTCGAGGAGGTAATCACTAGCTAAAATATTGTCCCAGATTACATGATTTCATTTGATTTCATATGATTTCATCTGATTACAAATAATTTTTTTCATTACATATGAAGTGATTTGGTAAAATATACCATTTTATTTAAATATAATATTATGCAATGATTTCTCGTGGCATGTGTAATTATCGGATTATTACAGAGAGATTTCATATAAATTTTATGATTTCGAGGACTCTCCCACGATTACATAAAGTGATTATCCCCTTATTTCTCTTTGCGATATCAGGCGGTATCGATAGTTGCTTCGATGATATCGAATATCGCGATTATAGTCTTACATATTTGCACAGCGCAATCCTATTCAGGGCACACGTGCTAGTACGTGCATCGGGTGTACTTATGTTACAGCATGTTTCACAAGGATGCGTAGTACGCTGCAGCCGCAGGTGCACACAGGTGGTGCCTGCTGTGGCCGGCGTGAAAGAGAGCGGTAGGTATAATATAGCGACGTCGTGGGAAAGGATGGCGGAGGGAGGATGGAGGAGAAGACGGCCCTAGTCACATGCCGGAAAATGTCAACCACGTGCGGGTACACGAGGCGCTCTTGTTCGTTTATAATCCGCCCGACGCGACGCGCGGCGGATAAGTAAGCACGCCGTCGTCGTCGTCGTCGTAAGAGGCGCGTGATAAAAAGAATGCTTCCAGCTGTGCACGACCGCGGCTGTGCAATTCACGTGGCACTTTGCGAGAAACTGCAAGTCCACAGTCTAGTCTCTTCTCTTTTCTTATTCCCTTTTTTTGCGTCGCCCCCGTCGCCGAATGTTTTGTTCATCCTGCTTCGGAGATTTCGGTGCTCATGCAATTTCATTTGGACAGCACGCGATTATGTTCTCTCGAAATTAAACTCTCTGCATTATTATTTATTTTCTCTTCTTTTATTTTTGTCTAGAAATTTGTAACTTTCAGCTTCGTCAGCTGTCAAAATTTCGCAAGAAGTTCCGACCTTGCGTTCTTTATGATGGAGGATTATCCAGTCTCGCGAAATATCGACGATATTGACAATTTCGTCCTTGAACTTTCGTACGAACGAACGCTCAGTAAACATCCTTGTAAAATTGCGAGATTCTTGCGGAATATAATAATTTTTTGAAAAATACATTTTTTAGCCTAAAAAAGTAAAGTTGACAATATATAAATTTAAGTTGATCGATTTTATCGTCGTATTTTTGATATTGTTTATCTTCCTATTTTGATATTGTTTATATAAGATAATGTGAACATAATGTTTCTAATTTAAGAACACGATTTTTATGGATATGAAATTAGGACTTATCTCTCAAAAACAGTCGTGTCTATTAAGACAGATTTTACCATACTTTGATGAATTTTTTTTACTTAATCGCATTAAATTTTCATTGAGTAATATATTATTCAGTGTTAAGTCAATGGATGTAAGGGAAGACTCCAATTTCATACTATCTCTAAAAATAATTAAGTGATAGAATTTATGGCTGTTGCAAGCGTTTATTGAAACGTTAAAAATGTAAATAAGAAAAAAATTCTACTTTTGATCGAAGCGGATCTTGGCTTTACTGATTGTGTTAATCACTTACCTGTTTTTATTTATTAAAAATGTAAATCTGTAATTTATACATTACTCTAAAACGTAAGAACGTAGATTTAATCTATATTATGCTTTTTATCAACATAGATATCACATAGTAACAATTAACAAAAATGTAAACACTGCATGATGTTAAATCTACATTCATATTTTTCTATAATGAGAGAAAAGTTTTTGATATTTGTTGAACTATAATTATATAAATGATATCATAATTATAATTGTTATAATATTAGTAATAATAATTA
>NW_017259428.1:687132-690829 GCF_001594045.1 Atta colombica
TAAAAATGTCCATCCAATTATCACAATTTAATTGTAATTATAATAATTTTGTAGTTAACCATGTTTTGTAATATAACAATAAAGAACTTTTATTTTAGTATGACGCTGTGATAAGAATAATGACCGATTTTTTAAAAGAATAATGTTTCTCACATGGCTCTATCCTCTTGTCTTAATCAATTATTAAGCATCAAATGAGACTTGATTTCTGATGACTTATTAGTGAATTACCGCTGCTGGCGGCCTTCTGACTGTTTTAACAAAATTACCGCGTATCTGTGTCACATATATGCGAAGAACGCTGCGACGGAGTACTCTTTAATCCGTTAAAAATTCACGTTGTACAAGAGGGGGTTGGAATGCTGACAGTCCTCTCGGCAAACCGTCGTGGCGTACGACGAACTAGGGAAACGGTGTCGTCTGCAAGTTTCATAAGCAACGACATTGCCGGGCTTATCAATAATGCGCCGGAGCCTCGTGCTTTTCCCGTTCACTCTATTTACAGCGGAAAATCTATAACAGGGCAAGGGACGTGCACAGGGTTATTGACTGAAACATTCGTGTCGAGCGGTTGCGTAAGCAATATATCACGCAAAGCGGATGCATTTAGCTTCTTGATAGCGTCATGACGCACATAAAATGCATCTTGCTGTTTTCTTTTTGAAAGTTTTCTCTTTAATTTTTAAGTAATTTTCTTCTTTACGAACATGATGTAAAGAAATTTAATTCCATGATTAAAGTAAAATCTTGATTATAATTAACTCTAATGGGAGATAATAATTACTAAAGGAGAAATTGTTTAGAAGAGTTTATCTCCTTACTTAATTGAAATTGAAAGAACTTATCTATTTATAAATTATTATAATTGTAATTATATATTTTTATAATTATATAATAGATAATTATAATATATTTATAAAAATATGTATATATAATTATATATTTCTAATTAAAAATATATTATTACTTTTCGTATTTATGAATGTATTTGAATGTAAAAATGATGGAAGCATCGAGGTTACTTCTTGAACGACAACTTATTACTTATACATACGTTTTTAGGTCAATAATATTGTAGATGACTAATCATGTATATTTTTTATTCTTTTCTCAGTCTGGATGGTAGATCCTGCAAGGACGAGATATACAGAATGGGTATAGGAGCTGGATACTGCGAGGGCAATCTGAACTTCGCGACGGCCTCGGAGGATGACGAGGTCTACACCAAGAAGAAGGTCTCTAGGGTGAGTCACGAGCTCATTTATACTCGATCGGCTTCATAATAAGCACTTTCGTGCCAATCGGCGAAATATTAAGCAATCTGGCCATCTCGCGGTTTCGTTTCTTTTGTTTCAGTCACACGTCGAATATCCATCAATTATTTTTACCGTATTTCATAATATTTGCTTAAATGAAATACAAATACTTCAGTACTGAAGAAATTATATGCAGAGATGCAACGTTTATTCTAGGCAAACATTTCGCGTAAAGGAGGATTAATTATAATCTCGTTGTATTTGTTCAGCTTAACATACTAAAAAGTAAAAAAACCTTATTTTTTAAATTACATATTGCTTTTTTACTTTAAAAGTGACTCAACTAAAAAAGAAAATATAATTTTCAAGTTATTATCATAAATCAGTTATTGTTTTATCAATCATTAAAAGTGAACTAATTTAACTTCATAAAAAATTGTTAAAATCGTCATAACTAAAAATGATGGTTTTAAAGGTTGTGAAAATGATAAAAATGACATTTGGTTATGTTAAGAACATGTTTTTTTTGCTGATATTATTTAATTAGTCAATAATTTTCTGTTACCTTGAAAAATATATTTTCCTCCTTTTTGAAAAAAGCAATTTTTAAAATTGTGTCATAATTTTTGAAATAAGGGAGCGTGTATATTATTTAGAGGCTATAAAGTTCGGAAAAATCAAATTTTTTTCTTCAATTTTTTTTCAATGTTAATAGTAACAATATAAAGTTTTAGTATTATGCATATAATAATACACATTTTTAATTTTTAATTTAACAATATACGGAAATGTTCCCATTTCTTTCTAATTTTTAAGAGAAAATCTTAAAATTAGTCTATTTTTCGACTTGTCACCTAGTCTCTAGATCGTTCCATATTTTGTCGCGTAATTTTGACGAAGTATTTTTAAGTGCCTATCCATTTGTGTAGTCCGTTAAGAAATATATTCTTTCACGTTTTCCCGGATATCCCGCAAGCATTATATCAGTTCATGACGCGTTCCTAAACGTAGTGGGGCGATATCAGGCAACCGTCTTTCGAAACTCATCGCCGTGCGAAGCGGCGCGCGCTTGACGCGACGGTTCCAGAAAGCGATGAGGAGAAGCGCGTGACTTGAATTATCTCATTCGCCACGTGCAGTTTACTGGAGAAAGAAAGAGCGAGAAAGATAGAGAAACCTGAAGCGGAACGGCTCACCTCGGCTCTTATAACACTGACGCCGAGAAGCGTGCTTTTCAATAGAATGCACTCGTAATTATGTTAAAACTATAATGCTTAAGACGTAAAACACATAAATAAAATACTAAATAGTTAGTGCATGTAATGTATATGTGTACTAATGAAAATTTAAACATTTTTTTTATCTATTATTATTATTATTTATTTAAGAACTATGTGTCGTAATGATTATATGCTCTAGAAAAAAAAAGTTGGAAATGTTGAATGAATTTGAAATTAACTGAGGGGAGAGATGACCCGAAGTTGTTTTCTTCGTTTCTGATGAGGCAGCGAAATTTTTTCGCATATCGTCGAGTAAGTTGTGCATGGACTTTGATTCACAACTATGACCGAGAAACAAGTCGGGTATTCCCGTGAATGAATCGCCCGAATAATGGCGAAGAAATCTATCTTAATATCGCAAGATGTACCATACATCTTGTTTCATGCGTGCACTCGAAGTCCTGATTTCTCCCTTTTTCATCATGTAAATCATGTAAAAAAGAAGATGCAAAGATGTCTTCGATGATCGTATTCGCGAAAGCGTTGATAAACCATTGCAGACCAACGTTACTAACTAGACGGTGCTTTAATTTGATGTAAAACGGGTTAGGCACGCTATTATAATTATAGCGACACGATTCATCTTTTATAATCCTGATACATGATAAATGAGAAAGAGAGAGAGAGAGAGAGAGAGAGAGAGAGAGAGAGAGAGAGAGAGAGAGAGAGAGAGAGGCAGAGAATTATGCAATTCGGATATTCTGTAAGGGCTGATAAAAGCGTAAAGATTTGTTACTAGTCTTTTTTGGGATAACGCGATTATGTACCAGCGGCGTTCATTTCAGCGAATGCGATAATTCTCTCTTACGTCACAGTTATTCGCGCAGACACAAGTTTAGAAATCAATAATGCATGTAGTATATAGCTAAAATAAATCACAAATTCTTTCGAAATTCTTAAAATAGATGTAAAGCTTTTGAAGGGAATAATTTATGAAATTGTTAGATGGAATAATAAAAACGTAAATCACTCCTCATATGAATTATCACACTGCTTTCTCCTTGTCATGAATTATATATATTGTTATGAAAAGAAAGAAAAGAAGATATATATAAATAGATGAACAGATAGATAGATAGATAGATAGATAGATAGGGAGGGGAGAGAGAGAGAGAGAGAGAGAGAGAGAGAGAGAGAGAGAGAGAGAGAGAGAGAGAGAGA
>NW_017259428.1:690929-700523 GCF_001594045.1 Atta colombica
GAGAGAGAGAAACGTTCCTTTCTAATTTAAACCCGTATAATCATCGTAATATCTCGAGAAGATACCTCTAGAAGTCACGCTTCTGAGCTACTTCTTGACCAAGTTTCTTGATTTAGTAAGAGCTTGAAGATTACAACACGAAAGAAAGGAGAAATTTACCGAGACAGATTCCTAACTGAATAAACTCATGAAATATCGTACCAGTTGGAAGACATTATTGCGAGCAATATCCGTTTTGTAATAAAAAAGCGCATGAGACATCCCAGATTTGTTGGAACAAAAATATATATTATTTCCTTTTAATAATGAAAATTAAGTTACAATAAATTTGCTTATAACACGTATCACATTGTGTAATAGAATTAATTATCGACCATTGTTACTTGGAACCTTGGCACGAAAATGGTATTTACAATTAGCGCAAAGTGATCTGTATAGGTATATTGGAAGCACGTGTCAGAAACGTCACGTCAGTTAGTAGTCCTCAGCCTCGCTTATCGTTTATAGGTACTATAAAAAGCATGGATTATAAATGCGACGTTGATAATACAAATACGGCGGTGCAATAATTTAGAGATAATACAATGCATACTGGATATTATTATAATTTAAGTAGATGCAAAATTATTTAAATTGAAAAAAGAAAATTTAATGGCACGTTTCTTATTTCAATGTGCTCAGCTAGTCTTGCTACTGTAAAAAGCATGAATTATACATATGACGTTGATCAGAAAACACGTAGTATCTTGGTGCTAAAATGATACAAATGCGGAGAATTTTTACAATTAGAAATAATTATTTACGTTGAATATTATCAGCACTTAATCATCCGCCAACAATGGAACTTTAAAAGTCGATTTTATGTGATTGTGAATTCTGATAAATAAATTTAAATCTGTTAAATATGGGAAAATACAACTTGAGTAAAAACTTGAGTAAAAACTTAAACTTTGCTAAAGCTCACAAGTATATAAGACTTTTTTCAAGTATGTAAGATTTTTATACAGTTCAGAGCAATATAAAAATCTGCAGTGAAGTTCGAAGACTCAGCTTGCAGACAAAGAGTGAAAATATTGATGTCGGAAGGTTTCAAGTATACAAGATTAGATAAAAAAAGTTTAAAGACACATTTTTTCCAGAGTTCGAATACTCGTTAATGACTATTTCCGATAAGAATTTAGTATTCGATATTTCCGATGTCCGATTTCGCGTGATCGCTGTGTCACAATCGTCGTTTTCGGGACGTGATGTGACTAACGCACGTCGTCGCGGCATTTCGTTGCATCATCGCTGATTCGACAACACGGAAAACCTTTCTCTACATCACGATGACCTAAATATCCCGCGATTTCTCGTATATTCCGATTTTGGAGCCGTCTTCCGGTCGTCATCGTGAGAAAACTAACAAATAAAATTACGAATTAACAAATAAAATATTAAAATGAAACAGTAACTTTTTCTCCCTTGATATGAATTTAATTCTGTAGAATATTTTTATTGTTCGAATTTGTAAAGAAAAATTAAGCATCCGCTATCGCGATATAATTTTTACTATATAACTATATAAAGAAAATTAAATATTAGAAGAGAATAAGAATGATAAAAATATCGAAGATAAAATCGATATAGAAATGTTTTAAATTAAATTACAGGTTTTTAAATATTAAATACTGGAATATACTTATAATTTCTTGTATTTTTTAAATACATTTTTTTCTATAATTAATAATAAGTTCTCTGGATAAAACTTGTATATTTTATTTTAAGCGATCAACAGAATATTGTTTCAATTATTTATTATTATAGATCTTCATCTTCATTATTATCTAGCAATTAATTGATTTTTAAAGCTTAATCTATAATTATCGAGATGAAGAATTAGAAAGTTGTGGTTACGTTCTTTATGTAAAACTACGTATCTTATTTTGACGTAACACAGAATATTTTAAGTTCAACAAAAAGAGGACGCTTTCGCGCGTATCCTGGTAAGACTGAGATGACTTTCCGCTTCCGTTGCTTCTGATTCGTTTGAAACACCCGAAGTGTCCTTCTCCTTCGCTTATTTCCATAAAATATCCAAGCCGGCATCACGTGGCGACGACGCTCTTGGAAACGAATGACGTGACCAGAAAACTACTCGTGGAAAAGTGATCGGGCCGCGACGACGATCGCACGCGACCCAAATAATACTTGCAGCGACGTCACGTGCAACGAATAACCTGCATCAGCTTTAATGAGTAATGGTGTGTGCCTCGATTTCCGAGATCCTATTTTCAGAAACCGTGGAAAATTGTAAACGGGACGCGAGATGAAGATTTTAGCGAGAAATATAATGGATATGATGAACTAGTGCAAGTGTCCTCTTATTTTAATTTTCGAATTTTCAAACATATCATACAATATTTTTTTGTAATGTTATCAATCATTTTTGACAATTTCGAATTTTTTTACATTACATACTGAATACATTATTGAATTTGTCTTTAAATAACTTAATTTTTTGTCATAAAAATATTTTATAATTCTTAAAAACGACAAAAAGGCAAAAAGGATAATTAGAAAATGATAACGTTTTTGTAAAATTTAAATCAATACTTAATCTTGAAAGCAAACACTCTCCTATTATATTTTTCTACTTCCTTTTCCATCTGTCTTCCTGATATATTTCGACATGTTCAACCTTAGAACTTGAAAATATACGTTTGTACAAACAAGCAATAAATATGTCGATTCCAATCGCGAATCTCTTTTCTTACAGCAATCAATGTCGCGACGAACGTTGGAAATGAGAAGTCGTTGATCCAAATGGCAAACGTATCAAAATTAGAATACGTGTACACGTTTGTCGTAACAGTTAGGTCTTCCAAGTTAAATTTGTCGCGGGCTGTATTTAATCCTGGGCTATATCGAGAGATCCGTTGGTTGGCAAGACACTCTCGTGTGAACGATATATCAATGTATTTACATCTGCGGGAAGCCAATTAAACGCGAAATTGCTGTTTCTTCTTTTATTAAATTAAAAATAACACACATGTCGTGTGTGCCGTCAAGTTGGCGACATATTTTTGTACGTTTTGCCTCGCTCGACTTCTAATCTCGTGTAATTACACGCGATAAGTAATCATAGGATCGTATTTGATAACATCAAACGTCGCGTAACCCCGACATGCATGTCTACTATAGGCTTTCTATAATAAGCCGTTATTTAAGTTTTAGGTCTGAAGCCATAAGAAATTGATTAATCACAGTTAAATGCGAGAAGAATAATCGATTATAATTTTTTATGACTTAAAATTTAAAGATTAGGTAATGGCTTATTGTAAAAAGTTCATAAAAGATACCTAAGACACTATAGATCCTAAAGACACTATTAAGATGTCTTTCAGAACATATATAAATGTTTAAAAAATATCTATGCGACATCATAAAGGGATTTTCTAAACAATGTGCGTTGTTTAGGAAAGTACATTAAAGTTCAATTCCACCGACGTTACTTTGATTTTAAGTGAAACTTCTCTGTCGGTTTGAGAGAGAGAGAGAGAGAGAGAGAGAGAGAGAGAGAGAGAGAGGGGGGGGGGGTTTTAAATCTCACTTAAAATAAAACATTGATGCAATCGGGTCAGATCCTTCTGTTCTGTTCAATCGGAACAGATCCCTGTTCTATTACTTTTAACGATAATGTCGGTATCATTACATTATCATTATATAGTTTCTTACTATGCACAAAACCTGACATTGTTGTTAAGAATTATAGAATAGGATCCTAAAAAAAAAGTTTTTTGATATTTGTAATAATTATTGCATTATAAAATAATTTTGGTTTTATAGTTTTATAATTATTAGAGAGAAAAGTTTCCGGCATTTGTGACTATAATTGCATGGTAAAATAATTATAGTTAGGAACTATTTTTATAGTTATTACTCAAGTTATTATTATTACAATGTTAATACTAGATAATAAAATTATATTTATAGTCCTGTATAATCCAGAAAAGAAATTTATATAAACACTAATATTAGCAGTAATAATTATATAGAAATGGAGCTTCTAACTATAATTATTTTATCATGCAATTATAGTCACAAATACCAAAAACTTTTCTCTCAATCTAAAGTAGCTCAGCGCAAGAGAGAGAACAAAAATATCCGCACATTAATATGTAGAAGCTATTCATTCAGTGGAAGCCGAACGTATCTCTCTTCTTTCTGACGGTGAACGGAAAAATACTTCGCAGAGCGATAAGCAAACAGGTGTGACGTGGCTGATCGCTTCGCAATTGCGAGTTGGAAGTGTTGGAACTACACTTTTAAAGCATTTAGATTCGTCGACGATTGTTGATCCCGTGACGTATACATTTTCTTGTCCTGCATCGTCATGGTGGAAGCGATTTTTGATTTTGTCTAAATATCCGTAATAATTAAGTTCTCAAAAGGCCGAGTTTCACGTGCCATTGAACATCGAGCAAGCGGAATTACCGCGTGACTCAACGCGTGCTGCGATACGCATTTATCGCGCTCCGTTTTTTTCCTGTCTTCGTGTCTCTCTCTCTCTCTCTCTTTCTCTATACTTGTACACGTGTTACGAGCTGTTTGACTTTCGCTCGCGGGGATTCACGTCTCAATCAGCTGTTTTTTATGCTACAGAATTAATGCAACTATCACCGTTTATGTCAGTCGCTGAAAGCCAGATGTAAGATTAGATGACACTCTAGATTTTTCTGTACACTGGGAAATTATCGTTGTGCAAATAAAAATATGTCATCACTCAGAGAAAAAATATGATTTTAACAACTCTAATAATTTAAGTACTTACAATTATTAATTAGTTTTACAAAGTAGTTTTACTAAAGTAATACTGAATACTATATTTTTATAGTACAATACTATATTTTTATACATAATATTCGGTATTACTTTAGTTCTTATTGCTTTCTAAAACTAGTTATAAGTATTTAAATTTTAGAGTTGTACTTTATAGTTGCCACAACTTTTTTTTCTCTCAGTGTTACATCTTAATGTAGAATTTTAACTAAAAATGATTCGAAATAAATGTGTAAAGTATATTTCTTCACTTGAAGAAATATATGAGAATCAATTTTACATCAGTTTTCACGAGTACATATAAATTATGAAGTCGACATGTGATTTATGTATCGGATGATCAGATACTTCTTAATTCTATTTTTGCATCACTAGTAACTCCATCTGATTGTTGATCCATTGAACTCTGAATTAGATGCGTTTTTTTTATACAGATTTATTATACAGATTTATTTATGTAGATGAATCAAATGTGATGAAGGATACAATTGTATCCGCAAAAGCATGTTTTTGACGAACAACTCATTAATTTGTTGGACAAAATTCGAACGAATATTCGTCATGATTAAACGTGGCTTTAGATAAACGGAATTATCGCTCCGTATTTCATTGGTTCAAGGATTGACTTCGATCAAATTCTGATTGATTTGGAAAATAAATGAATAAAATTAATCAAAAAGGAAACAATTGACTCGTCTAGATAACCTATAAAAATTCTATTCAAAGATGCCTAAAGCGTGGATCAATCGGCGATGAATTCAACAGCATAATTGCTTTCAAGTTATATGTATAATTCATCTTCTTTGATCTCTTAACAAAATGGATTTTTTTCGATAAAGCAGTCGTTGACTAACGATTAATTAAGCAAGGAGTTAGATTGAAAATCAATCTGTGTGTGGAGCGGAGTTCTGAATTTTTGGAATTTTTTAAATTAATTGAAGGAAAGAACGTTGCATTCAATATTTTTTAAATTTTACAGAAAATAGAAAAACATGTAATCAATGCACAAGCAAAGTTTTTCTATTAAAACACTTTTTATAAAATTGATGGTTTCGACGTTTTTCTAAAAAGCTCTTTAATTGTGTTTCGTGTTGTTTTGTGCTACTATATAAGTTTCAGCACATGATTTAAAGCACATTTCCGGAAATAAAAAATCTTTTCTCAGTAGTTTTCTTTAAAGTTATTTTTATGAGTGTTTATCTGATCTCGTCTTTTATGTGTGTATTAAATCTAGTGTACTAAATCTAGTGTCAAATTTAATCTAATGTACTATACAGTGTCAAATTTAACTAGCATTGCAGAATAAACGATATATTTAGTAGCACTAGCGACTTAAGTTAAATTAAATTTGATACTATAGATTTAACAGAGGGGATGGCTGGATGGCTTTAATAGCCCGGTGATCAGATAACCTGTGATTCAAAGGTCACGTCAATTTTATGTCACGTTGAAGCTCGTTAGAGCCGGATGACGATGTGGCTTATCGTCTTTTGATGCAGCATTAGAGTCTCGCTGTGATTATTCCCAGATTTCCACGAATTGGATAGTCCATGGTTGAATATCACGCAATGGACTTCGCGCGATGGCCATTAATGACGTCGATAACGGAGCTCTCTCGATAGCCGATCAGGGGTTACAATCGTACTATGAACCGACGCGATAGTAGCGTCGGTTAAATATGTACGCGTAAACAAGTGTTATATAGCGTGCGTTGCATGTCCATGTCGAGTCAGTGTGCACGTCAAAATTACTCGTGTGAAGTCGGCTGTCAACTTTGAAAAAATTTTTATAGCTTATTCTTTTATAGCTCGCTCGTAGTTAGCACGCACACGTATGCACATTTCGAATTTTTGTTTACATACTTCTAATGAAAAGTTATTGAAAAAACAATTTTTGAGGACTAATTTCACACTATTCCTGAATCATAAATAAACTAGATTAACTTTACTAATCTCAATCGATAGATTTTCCTTGGCACATTTTGCAAAGTCGATTTTTCGTTTGCACATTTTTGGTTTCCAAATTATTAACAATTGAAGTTTCGAGGACAGCCGACTCAGGTAGATAAATTCAAATAGTAGTTATTATACTTAAAATGATATGAATCGATAAATTTTCGTTTGTATACTGAATCAAGTCGATTTTTCGATTGCACATGTTCAGTTAAAAAGTTAAATAAAACAAATAAATGTTGATGTCCAATTTTGTGCTGTAAAAAGCACGTTATTCGATATATATCTCGAATTCAAAAGAAACAAGTTTGAAGTAACTGTGAACTAATTACTGGCATGCAATGGAATCACAAACTAAATTAAATAATCTCACAAATTTTAAATTGATCGTCGATTTGATAAGAATGTTGTTATCTTAAAATATTGTGAAGAATTTGTTACGAAAAATTTTTTTGAATTTAATTGTAATTAATTATGCAACTTTAATCGTCTTAATTGAATATAACGAGCGAAGGATCATTATCATTTCTGTGTTTTTTGTTGATGTTTAAATTGAATTTTTTGTGAAAAAAGAAATCGAAAAGATTTACTGCAACAACGGGCAACATTTTGTAAAACAGGGAAAATAAATTCTAAATTTAAAGTGATGAGAAAATACATCTATTCTTCGTTTTTGTAAAATGTAGGTCAACCTATTGTTACAGTAAACTCTTCAATTATTTTCATTCGGATCCCGTAATGAATTTATACCAAGATTAAATATCTTATACTTTTTTTTTTAGTCACTCTGTATATCAAATCTAAATTACATTGAATAGATTCAGCTGCACTTTTTTAATCAGTTATATTCGAACTTGGCTGACTAATTATGGAGGGTTTTAGTTTAATTATTATTAATTGAATTAATTAATTATTATTAATCGCGGAGTATTGCCAGTTCGGAGTTTTGCCAGCGAAAATGTTTTCTTGAAACGGTGGAATGCGACGGTAAGCCTATTTGTCGTCTCTTACCTTGTTTAAAACTTCGTGAAAACATCACGTGAACGGTCCCAATAATAGCCAACTCTCGTATCTATATAACACTTGTCAAATGTCGCATAAAATGATTTGCACACTGAGCACGACCCACAAGTCGCGTTTAAAAGTGACACAAACATTTTCATTGCAAATTAGAATACGACTGATATGTGGCTTATCGATTTTCCTTCTATACATTTTTTAAAATGAAAATTTATGAAAAATTTGTAAAAAGTGTACAGAGGAATTTCTCTTTGCTTTCATAGAAAGTATACTAAATAGTACTTCCTTCCTCCTTTTACCTTGATAAGTCAAATATATAAGAATCTTATTATCATAATAATTATTATTGGGTTGTCCGGAAAGTTCGTACCGCAAAAGATTTAATAGACATATAATAGACTAAAATTTAATACATGTATACTAAAATTTAAATCTTCTGCGTTTCAATTTTCCTTCAAAATTGGCACGAACTTTCCGGACAAACCAATACAATAAAAATTTATAATAAATTATAAGAATTCGTTGAAAATGTATATAGAAAATCAAATCTTTGTTTTTATAGAAAGTATAAATGGAGGTTTCCTCCTATCTCTTCTTATCCTGATAATCCAAATACGTAGGAATATTATCTTTCATTATATCTTATCAAATTATTAAATATTATATATATATATATATATAGAGCATTTATCTACACAGGGCGATCTACTCATCTCGAACATTAAGTTTGTTTGAGATAATTGAGTCATCCTTGGAGGAACCCAAGCCTATCGGCTTTTTTGAGGAAACTCGTACGAAAATTCTCTTCGCTTGTGCATATTTATATTTGTGCAAAGAGCGATTCGGCTCGGACACGCGACGCCGCGACAAAAATAGTGTGTTTCCGAGTGCGTCACCGTTTGGTGAAAACAGGACGTGTTTATCCGTCAACGCGTGTGCTGTTTCATCCGCGATTAGCGTAATCGTTCCTTTCTCGCTAATGTCTTCTACGCGGTCTCGCGTGAGCGTTGTTACTCAGGAGAAGCGACGTCAGCCGAACGTGCTGAGGCTTAAATCCAATGCGATGAGCCATCATCCTATTCGCTCCTTTTATCGTTAAATTACACCGTGTGAGAGAAGATTTCGATTGCGATAAACAAGATATCGAGCCATTTGTTATCATTAGTTAATCGATCGGTTAGGAGATATTGCTCCCTTACTTCAAACGTGACATAACTAAACAAATTCCATGATTTTCGAGTTATTATTAATATTATCATAAATGAGTTTAATAAATATTACCCTATCAATCATTAAAAGTGAAGTAACGTAACTTTATTAAAAATTGTTAAAATCATCTCCAAAAAGATGGTTTGAAAAATTATCAAACTTGTCACAACTATAAAAAAAGGATAGTTAAAAAAGGATAGTTAAAAAAATTATTAAAATCGTTAAAAAAGATGGTTTTTATTGGGAAGACAACAAGTATGACATTTAATTGTGTTGTGAATATTCTTTTTGATTTGATTAGTCAATAATTTTCTGTCAAGTTGAAGAACAATTTTTTCTTTTTTCTGAGAATTTTCATTTTTTGAGTTGTCTTACTTTTGAAGAGAGCAATGTTCATGTTATATATATTAACGGGAAATGCGTGTTAGATGTGCCATAATTAGAAATTATTACATGCAATTATTACATTGTTAGCAACATCTGTGATAAATTTTAAGCGACAAGAAAATCGCTAGTGTCGTTTATATATAATTAGATCACTAATTAAATCGCGCTTCGTGCAGTTGCAATTTTATTTTATATATATATATAT
>NW_017259428.1:700637-701980 GCF_001594045.1 Atta colombica
TATATATATACTTAAAATATATACACTTAAAATAGATTTTAGTAAAAAAAAATGGTCATGCTACATGAATATGAATGTTTCGCGAACGAAGTTTTGTAGTGCCGTTCAAGGTTTCAAGATCACCGAGGATTCGACATTGGTCTCTACTCATCGAATGAATCTTAATTTATAGATACTATTTAATGACGGCGGTTGGCGTTTGTAGCCTCAAGGTTGCATTCGCAACAGACGGGCAAAAATACCCGAGGGACGGTCGAAGAAACGGGAAACGCCATTTGCGATCTGGGGCGCGACACAAATTATACCCGATGATTATAAATCCGCGCATGTTTCTCGTAATAATTTCGATGAGGAAGAAGTATGCGGAGTTTTTGCAGGTAAATAGCGGATGGAAGTAACTGGAAGGTGTCGGTAATTGCACTTGGCGTCACCGAGCGCGAAGTTACAGAGGTCCGCTCTTGAGGAACTCCTCACGTTTTTTATCAACTTCGCGTGTCGTCGATCTGCAGCTGCTTCAACACGATGCGTCGAGTAATTTATTTTCGCATCTAAATATAGATGCCGCGGCAGCGCCATGTGATTTGCATAAACGGGCTGAATTTTCCTCGTATAATACATCGCTCAAACGTATGCATATATGTATGCTGATATTAGTTATTTTATTTAATAATAAATTAAATTTATTTATTTAATTTGCATAAGTTGAATTTTTAGCAATCTATTTCGAAAAAATGAAAGAAATAATTCCTAAATAATACTTCTTGTAAAATAACGCTTTCTGTAAAATATATATTTGATATTATAATTCAACCTTTTTAAAATTTGGCATTAGCTCTTTTAGGACCAGATCATGGATTGTATATAACATAATTTTATGCGTGACACGCATTTAGAGGTACCAGAATATCAAGATATTACAGTAGCTTTTAATGCGACATTACCAAGGTTAACATATGTAGCACTTCTAAGATGAAATTTAATTATTAAATCCTTATAACTAATATAAAAATTTAAATTGCAATAATTGACATTTTTAGAATAATTTAAATTAAATTTTGACCTTGAATTCAAATTATGTCAATAAAATTGTTAAAATAATATTTTTAAATCTTCCTTTTTATTCAATGAAATAAAATAGTTGTTGAAGGAACACTGCAGTATCTCGTATTTTACGTGGTAACTTTAAATTTAAAGTCCATATTTAGATAAACCTACATAATATAATTCATGTCCGATTTTAGGATAAAATATTTATAATCAATGTATCTATTTATAATAATATATCTACTTAAAATATATCCATTTATAATTTTTATATGTGTATTTTGTTTATATATGTATAT
>NW_017259428.1:701999-704501 GCF_001594045.1 Atta colombica
TATATATATATATATATATATGTGTATGTATATTTTGGATTTGGTTGTTTTTTACACGTGGCACATACCTACAAATTGAATTTTGTTCTAAATTTATTTTAAAAGTTCTATTTTGCTTTTATTTCCAATTTATAATGCATTTTGTATGTGTGTATATTTTGATATATATATATATATTTTTTATTTATGTGTTTATTCTGGTTTCAAATGTTTTTCGTGTTACGTAAAGTTATAAATAAAACACTATCCTGAATTTACTAACGCGAATTATGGATCATCCAAAGTGGACTTAATTTGAACGTTATGCAGACTTGCTCGTATTGTCGATCATCATTGAAACAAAAGTAGATTTGCGCATGAGGCGGACCGATGATAAGAAGCTCCAGCCGCGGTTGTTGTCGCTGAGATGCTGGGATCCGGTGATGCCCAGTTATCATTTGAAAAACATTGGTTGGACCACCGCGGTCAACGTGTTCGCCGATAAACTCTCGGTCATAATGCGAGCTTTCATATCCATGCGAGAGCTCGCAGAGATCACCGAATACCGGTTATATCCGGCATGCCGATAACTCGACCCCGTTAAAGCGGTTCTCGCGCCGCTTTTTTCCTCTGCCATCGTCATCGTCGTCGGATTTCTTCTGTCGACTTCTTCTCACTGTTTCGAGGCGATCGCCGGTCAATGTGCAAATAACTGCCCGCCGTTCTCTCGACACGCCTCAGCATCCTGTATCATCAGGCTTATCTTGGCTTCGCGAACGCAGTTGCGATTGCAGTATATTATAATTTAATAAGAGAATTCGATAATTAGCGATATTACAATTTATAATTTATTCTGAATTCTATCTTAATCATATCTCACAATTTATGTATGAAAATGTACTACATTAAATATGATAAATCGTGATTATTGAAAGAAAAAATTGTTTACAAACAGCTCCATTTTTTATATTTGTAATTTTTTGTATGTATAGTCTATTGAGTTACATTCGAGTTTGCTATCGATGTATATTTTTTCAATCTTAAACCAAATAATACAAATGGGACGGATTTCTGTATCCACTGTGATTAAAAACTTTCAGTCCTTAAATAATTCAAATGAGAGTCAGTAATAAGTAGAGAATAATGATAATATTTTAGAATAGTTAATTTTTAGACGGACCTTAATTCTGAATCGAAATTGTACATACATTTCATTATTTAAATCATGATCGGAAATGTATTATATGTTTTATTCGTATTTACGATATCACATCAGACTTTGTAACCAAAATAATGATAATTCGCGTTGGCAAGAAGATTAGCAAGGAATAACTGAATAACGTTTTACTATGTTGGCGTTGTTTTGTGTTTTTGCATATGTGATAAAGATAGGCTGATTAGTATATTTCGCGGAAGGAATGCAGAAAATTACGTCAAGGAAAATTATGTTTTATTTATTAGTTAGGAACGGAGATCTTTTATTATAACTAATTATGTATAACTAATTATGCTTATCATGACTTTACTTTTACTTCCTCGAAGATCTTTAACTGTATATAATATGTATAGCATATTTTGAATTAAATGATGTCGTAAATGATTTTATTCTGTTAATGATAGCTTATTTCTTCATTTTACATCTTTTTTTTAGTAAATATTTAATTAATTTTTTTAATATTTAATATTTAATTTT
Source organism: Atta colombica (assembly GCF_001594045.1). Classification (NCBI taxonomy): domain Eukaryota; kingdom Metazoa; phylum Arthropoda; class Insecta; order Hymenoptera; family Formicidae; genus Atta; species Atta colombica. The sequence goes on from NW_017259428.1 coordinate 703,672, forward strand.
TTAAAATATTTAATTAATTAATTTTAGTAAATATTTAGTAAATATTTAATTTAATCAACAATTTTATTGAACGATGAAGATAAGAATATATCAACCACTAAGTAAACCACTAAATAAATTTATAAATAAATAAATTTTATAAAATTATAGATAAAGATTAATTGGATTTTTTTATTGAAAAATCTATAACGGATCTGTCTTGATGAATTCGAACATTCGATAGAGCATAGCAAACGTGAGAAATATGTCACATAAGTCGAAAACAAGTATTGTATAAGGACTAGTTCATGAGGAATGTATTATAATGTACTTTTATAACATAAGATAGTAAATAAATCATGAAGTAATTAAATCCGTTTCATCACGTCTGATGAACGTTATTATGACTTTCTAATAAATTTTAATGATATCGTTTTGCTTGAAAGTCTCGTTAATTAACGATTTTTTCTTAATATTTAATCAGAGAAATATTTAGAAATAATATTATATATTGAATTAATAAATCTAGACGAGCAGACATGCTCGTATTTCGTACTACACTTAGAAAAACGTAAACATCTTTTAAATAATTGTATAAATTTTTAATATTAGCTTTTGTTAATTAATGGAAGTTTTAATTTTATAAACTGTTTTTTTGTTTAGTGCTATGCTTTATAGCATTGTGCAACAAGTTCTTCTAATTATAATCTATTTGATTTTCCAAATCGAAGTAAAATAAAATGAATAATGTCTTGTATTGATTTATTATAGTTATATTTATAGCTTTCATTTTCAAGCAAAATATTTGAGAAAGAGAGAGAGAGAGAGAGAGAGAGAGAGAGAGAGAGAGA
>NW_017259428.1:704601-705232 GCF_001594045.1 Atta colombica
AGAGATGTTTTTATTATACTTCGATGTAATAAAAATAGTTATTTACTTTGGCGTAAATTTTATACAACTAATTATTTGAAAATATTTTAATTATTCTCTATAATTAGATAAACTAAATTATTAAATTAAGTTATTTTAATTATAAATTAAAATATATATATTTTATTACCTAAATGTTCTTTCATTTTGAAGTATTTAATTATATTTACTATCATATTTTAATTAACTGTACAATTAATATCATAGTATTGAATTATTTCCATCTGGTTTATTTTATAAACTAGATGCAAATTTTAAGTTTAATATTAGTTATAGGTCCTTTTGTTAAATGTAATATATGTTGATATGTTAGACTAAAGTAATTAAATGTGTAACAACTGCAATCACAGAGATGAATATATTCAAATGTTAGGATTAATTAATTAAATTAATGTGTTTACGCAGATTTATGTAACAAGATGTATACATACAAGAACATAATTTACAACATAAATTACATTGAATGCATATGAAGCTCTTTTAATTGATTAATTGCTCCAATAAATTTGAAAATTATCTTTTTTGATATTTGAATCGGTGAATAGGTATAAGTTGAAATTTAACAAATAATTTATTATATATTAATAATATA
>NW_017259428.1:705332-713439 GCF_001594045.1 Atta colombica
ATTTCTAATAAAAATTATGATCATAATAAAAATGATTTATAAAGTACAAGGAATAATTAACATAAGTGAAAATATATGCTTATATTTTTATAATATTATCATTTTTTCAAGTATGTCGAAAATTTTATTAAAGCTAACTCTTTTTCATAAGATATCTTATTAAATTGTTTCCAAAAAGAATCGATTTCAATATTGTACAATATTGTAATATAATAATAAAAATATATAAATAAAAAAAGTTAATTAAATTAACTAATTAAGTTAACAATTAAATTTGCATCCAAGAAAAAAAATATTTAGCGCATCCATTAATACTACATAAAACTGCGCGTCATAAAATATCATGTTAATTGAACTTGAAGTGTTTCTTAGAAATGCCTTTTATAAATATTCATAAATTATTCATTTACATACGAGCGACAGAAAGATAACTAAAAAAGTGTGAAAATCCGTGGAATTGGATTTCCTCGAAGAGAAATTCGAAAGGGAGTTAAACGGGATAATCGGGGATACAACGATTCGCGATGTAAAGGAGTAGTCAAAGTCACAGTAGTAGTCAAAGTCAGAAACAACAAGACTCCTGGGTCGTTCCGATGGACGGCGTAGCGTGACGCGATGCGATGAGACGGAGACGCGTGTCGCCTCACGTGTTGGGCGTAATACATCGCGTTTCCGACACGTGATGCCTCCTCGTCGCCGTCGACGCAGCGCGGCGCGGCCCAACCCGATGTGATGTCTCCCTCCCGATGGCTGAAGAAACGCGAGTGTCGTCGCTCGCGGCTCGTAGTCGTCGGTGCGCCTGCGATTCGCGAGCATGAACAGCAACTGTTCGATAACAAGAGCGAGTGGCCCGTTCCAAGTGTTAAGTGGTCAGTTAATCTCTCGCTAAGTTTCGATAATCGCGATAGTGCTTTGAGTAATTCTCAAAAATATAATTATATATTTTTTAATAAACAAAAAAACATATAGAAAGACAATAATTATATTGCGAACGGACTCTAATATAAATTTAAGTAATAATATTCTGGAATGAATATATATATATACATATACGCTGTCTGTATATAATACATAATTGACAGTCGAAGGATACAAGTTATATATAAAAAATATAAAATTGAACATTTTTCGTCGAGAAATCTATTTGGACTGAATTGCATATGGAACAGCTATTGCTACAAATTCTAAAAGTGTATATAGTTACTCCCAGTATATAGTTACTCGATGTAGTGCGAATCATTTATGGGAACTGATTGATAAAAATATTATTCGGAATCGAATTTTCTTCGCGAGAAAATCATTTCGGGAGTGAATTTTATCAACGCAATAGACTTCGATATTTATCGATATAGAAGTTTATTTTCGAATGGTATACACGTGTATCGCGCGTATCGCAAGTATTTAAAGAGGAACAATAAGGGTGATAATAAAGTGATTTTTAAGCGGATCGAAGACCGTGGAAGATAAGAAAATACTTTTCCCCTTCTATATTTGTTATTCAAGGCAGGATGGTCACGCATAGTATGGATAACATCCTGAACATGCAATACTATCCGACGAACAGCCACGTCGATGCATCGGTGCATTCACCGCCGCCGAGGAAGAGACGCTGTTTGAATAAAGAGGTGAATACGCATCCGTCAATCTAATTGGATGAAATCGATATCTTGTTTCTTTCCGCTCGGAAAAAGGAAAGACGGACACGCAGTTTCAATACGATGAAGAATTCGAACGCTATCGGAATGCATTTTTCTATCTTTTCAATTTGGAATCTTCTACTCTTTCATTAGTAACATTTAATTAATCCTTATACATTACTCGTATGGTTTTTTAACGTAATTACTCATGTGGGATGCTTCTGGTGCTTCAACATTATTATATCTCAACGTTATTGCTCTCTTTGATAATTTATAAATAAACAAATATTTATAATATTCTTTAGAGATAAATTGGAATACTATCAGAACGCATTCTTGAATGTAATTTGGGACATTTTTTCATATATTTTTTTATTAGCAACATTTAATTAACTTAAGTTTATACATTACTTGCATGGTTTTTTTAAATCTTAATTATACTCGCGTAGAATATTTCTGACTCCAATATAATAGCCTAATTTTCATTGTTTTCTTTGATAGTTTACAATTAAAGATTGATATTTTATACAACCTTTATATAAAAATAAATGCTATCGGAATGCATTCTTCCATCTAACTTGGAACATTTTTTCATTTATTTTGTTATTAGCAATATTTAATCTTTCATTTGAATTAACTCGCATAAGATGTTCCTGATACCTCAATATTATATCCTGATTTTCATTGTTTTCTCTGATGATTTACAATTAAATTAAAATTGATAATATTTTATACAGCTTTTAGATAGAGATAACTGCAAAATTTTGTTGTTGTAAAACAATTTATCTTAAATATAATAATGTGTATAAATTAATATTTAGTGAATTTTGTAAAGTGGGGATGCAACACGCGAGTAATGAAGGATTAATTGTATGATTTTTGGAAAGAGTTAGCGTGAATAAATTCTGAATAAATTTACATTTGAAAAGAAATTTGCATCGGCTACTCCATATATGATCTTTGAAGTAAAGCCACTATTTCATTCCTTCATTTCATCCTGATTTATGGTCTTTAGGATGATTCTCTCTGCGCCGCGTATTCCATTCCCGTTCTTGGGATGCACCGATTTATGCGCCGATCGCTTGCGTAATTTCGCATGAATGAGTTCCATGGAAAACGTCGTGCTGGCCGCGTGCCAGGAACGAGCGTTACGTTACCGTGATTTGAATGCTACATACCCGTAAATCAGCATAAGTATCGAGGCGTCATTGTGACGTCGCTTTTGTTCGTTTGCTGTTTCAATCGCATAATTGCGAGGCAAACCGCTCGTTCCATTCTCTTGTAAAAATTTGTTTTGAAATGAATCCAGCAGGCGTTTGAAGGTTCGCGTCGATTACCTTGACGAGAGCAAATTGTGGTTATCTAGAAAAGTAAGGCATGTTGTTTGTTTTTAAAGCAGACATTCGCGTAAGAATAGTTATATAAGATCCTATTGTGACTTGGCATGATATTATATGCAGATAATGACATTTCAAAATAAAATAATTCAGAAAAGTTATATTGTTTTTAAAATAAACAACTAGTATGAATTTGGTTGGAATATAGTAAGAGTATAAAGTAAATTGCAAATTATCTAAAAATTTTCGATCGTCCTGCGATTGCGACTATTCATTCACTCATATTAATATTATTTCGGAGTATGCGCTTGTCTTAATTCATTTAAAGAGTTTGTTATTCAACATAAAATTATCAGGAACTGCTCTTATACGTATCAGCCGCAGTTTTATCGTCAAACGTGAGATTTTTGCATTACATCACATTGCTTCGTGCCCGATCGCAGACGTTATCTTTCCGCATATTCGCGCGATAGATGAACATTTCAGCGAATTAAGCGGTTACCTAACTTACTGCGATACGCACCTCAAGATCGTGACACGTGGCACGTACAGATAATTGTGCTCCAGTAGCGAATCGCGACGTGACCTTTAAAGATGATAACGTGTTTTAATTCGCCCGTGGTAGCGTAATTACAATCTTTGTTGTTCGAGACGCAAATGCTGCTTTAATTAAGATATCCATAGGAGTTCATGGATGACCAGTAAAGACTGTTCAATGTGAGATCATATTTTGGAGTTGTAACTTTTTAATTGCAATAACAAAAGCTTCGTATAAATTTATCTGTTTATAAAGATCGGTATTTTAATTGTTTCTCATTAAATAATGCGAGATAAAATAAATTCAGTCATGTCTGATTATATCTTGACCATTACTACTGCAAACAAAAATCAAATGTATCAATTTGCGTGAGTCATTTTTAAAGAAAGTAACTGAAACAAAATATAGTCAATTTTAATAAATATTTATTAAATATAAAGACATTATTATTTGACATATTTATTTGATACAAGAAACATTTATTTGATTTAACAATCATTCTTTTTACTGAACAAATATTTATTTATAGTAAGTAAATGTTTAATTGGCAATATTGAATTAAATATTTATTAAAATAGACTATTTTTTTTTCTCAATGTACTTAGTACCTAGGTAGAACTTAATATTTAGAAAGTAATTAGCAATATTTTTACAACTTGTTAAAATCTGAGGAATAATTATTTTATATATTTGAATTTTTCGTTTATAAATATTAATAAGTTTCTTTTCGTATAATAATAATAATAATAATAATAACAGTATACAAATCTTTCTTTCTTGCATATATAGTAATAATATAAAATTATATGATTATATATATGATTATTAGTAGATTATATAATCATGATAAAGCTCTAAAATATTTTAAAACGATGAATGGCTCTAAAGTATGATATTTTTATATTTTTATATATTTATTATTAAAATATTAGGAGATTGACCGGATAAATCATTGAATCGTATTTATTTTTGTTGCAGCAAGATCCGATGTCACACAGGATCATCGAGAAGCGCAGAAGAGATCGTATGAACAACTGCCTAGCCGATCTTAGCCGACTTATACCTGCAGAATATTTGAAGAAAGGTCGGGGTAGAGTCGAAAAGACAGAAATCATCGAGATGGCGATCCGCCACATGAAGCATCTTCAAGGCCTTCGGCAAGGTGAATGTTTAATTGATTCGATCGCGATTCTCCCAAATAAAATTATTTCGGGAACGAGAATATATTACGCAACATTGCATTGTATTTCCGCAAGTTGGCAACAAGATCTGCCAATGTCGTTCCGCAAACAGACCGCAGGTTGCAGATCGCGAATGAGAAATATTCTCTCGACAAGCATACACTGTTAAATTCGTAATGTCAAATTGTATCCAATTTGAGTTATTTTTAATCACTTCATTAGGTAACCACTACTTCTCAGTATGTTACTAATTGTTTAACTAAAGCAATGGAGTTAAATAATTTAACTGAAGAAATGTATTAAATTTGACTCAAATTCAATTTATTATTTATTAAGTACGTTAATATGAAAGTTTATTTTGAAACAATATCAGTTCAACCATAGAAATGGATTGATTTTGGCACAGATATATGGAAGTTAAAAATAATAAAATTATTTAATAAGGGATTGGGGTAGGTCATTGCACTTTTCATATCTAAGCGTATACCTAAGTCATACTTACAGCATCACTTATTGTTTTGTATTTAGATACCAAGCACTCGTCCGTGACACCGGTGCACACACATCCTGAGGACAGCGTGGACAGCGTGTCCCACTCAACCGCGGCTTCCACCGCGGCAGAGCATTACAAGCTGGGATTTCAGGAGTGTTTGAGCGAAACCATGCATTTCCTCATTGAGGTCGAAGGTTTCTTCGCGAGGGATACCCTCTTCGTACAGCTCATCAATCATTTGCAGCAGCACTGCGACAAAATCGTAGCCACCAGTACGTATCATTTTACTTGTGAAAGAGTAAATAGAAAGTCTTTATTTAGAAAAAAGTATACTTTAATACTTTTGATCCAGTCACTGATAATAATAAACAATGATATAAACATCAGTTTCATTGCAATTTGCATGTCTTGAAAAGAGAAAATATTATTTAATTTTTATAATACATTCTAATTAATGTCTTCTGTATATCGAAGATCATGAATTTTTAATATTTGATCCAATTGATTTTTCATTTTCAAAATTTTGATACGATCGATAGAGTTATAATTATTCCTTATAAAATATAGAGTGTCTGCACTAAGAGAAAAGTTTGTGACTTTAATTGCATATAAAATAATCATGAATTCCATTTTTATAACTATTACTGCTATAATGATAATAACAAGTATATTTATAGATTTATCAAAAATATATGTAATTGACACCGAAAATGACTAGAAATTATAATTAAATTATTATATCGCGACCATTTTTTTTCAATGTGCTTTAAAAAAAAATTCCGGCAGTTAATCACTGAAATTGTTGTAGGTGACCGATTAGGCTTCCCACATCCCGAATTGCCAGTGATGAATGGAGTGATAAATGGCGCCGCCTATTCGCATACGAGTATTCCGACGATATGTCAGCCCAATGGCGGCCACTCGGACCACGGCTCGAGCTCGGGTGTGAGCTCATTTGGCGATCCGGAGCGCCCGCTGCTGCGACCGACGATCGTGCCACCGACGATTGTAAGTGACGACAGCAATCACAGCACCCATTCGCATAGTACGCCACCCGGAACCGGAACCGTCTCCTGTCGAGACCGGCCGACCAACTACAAGTTCAAGAGTTCGATCAAACAAAGGTTTTCGGCAGAGAGGGTGAAATCGTGTTCACCACCAGTGTCGAACGGTGCCGGACTGGATAAATCGCCGTCTTCGTCGTCTCACGGGGTGCCAATCTTCGCTCTGCATGACGCCGGATCCTTTTATGTACCACTGACAGTTGAGGCATCCTTGATCAGACCCCATCTGAGCTTCATTCCGGACACCGGACCCGACACCGTTTTACATCCGGTTACGATATCAGTTAACTTCAATCACTCGTCGCCGCCAGCATGGTCGCAACACCACAGTCCCATTCATCAACATCAGACATAAAAGAGAGACGAGAACAATTAAAATGAATCATTCTACATCCGATCACTTGTATCCATCATGAGCGAGAGAGATGTATTCTGTTCCATCAACTCCGATTATCATCAGTAGACTGATCTTTAAATCAGTGCCCTAGTACATAAGTATAAGAATCTTGCGAATTCTTGAATAATATTGTCAGGCATTGCGATGAAATCGGGAGCGATGGTGAAGCCGTCCACGTGACGCTCGCGAGAATCAAGAACAGTTGTGATCCTCCTATTTTATTGATCGCAATACGCGGTGGACGACATATAGTGGCCTATATACGATACAATTGATTGATATAATTAGTATCAGAATTAAATCTCAATAAAATAAATTTTGATCATATAAATCTCATTGTTATTCATATCGATATCTTAAAGAAATATATTTGTAATGATAATTAAATGTCGTATATAGGCCGCTTTTCGAATGTATACATAGGAGACGCCGAAGTCGAGGATGTTTGTACATTTTTACTGGCTGTGGGTTGCTTTAGCATTTACGAGGTTCGAGAGAAAGGGTTGTACATAGATAGAGTATTAAGGAGAGGAAGCTCCAAGTCATTCTGGCTTCGGTGTCTTTCTTCGTCGTTAATCTGTATAATTCGGACATTCGTTTTCCATCTTCCTTTTCCCTAAACGAATATTTCATCTCGTTCCCGTTTTGACTCCGTCTACTCTCCTTCTTCGATACTTATTTTCTATCCGGACAGATTTTTGCGCTGCTATGTTTTTTCTTAGTAAAAAATCAATATGAATATTGATGAGTCTACAGATCGTTTATCAATTATATATTGAACATGTTGAATATTCAGCGAAAGAGCAGTTGCGTCTCAATATAAAGGTGGGATCTAGAAACAATTTCGTTTCTTATGTATCTCTCTAAGATCAGACATGAAAAGGACAAAAGATCGTATAATAGATTTGTTTGTGTTGCTTGAAATCCTCAAACATTTTTGCACTTATGAGATAAATCACATACATTCAAGTGTTGGAGAGAGAAAGATAGCGAAGATTCTGAATGTAAAAATGCAAGTAACACGAATAAACCTTATTATGTCAATATCAATGGAAAAGATTTCTTTCTGTTAGGTTAACGCAACAAACGCATGACAATAGACAAATGTTACCTATCTAACAGAATTGATTCACGCAGGAGCGATTATCTTGCTTCAAGATCCCGATGGATGAATACAGAATTAGCCATAAGTATAAAGCGCCCTCAATTTATTGCATTTTTTTAGAAAAGGTGGTAATAAAAATTCAAAGAAAAACAAAGAAAATTAAAATTATTATAAAAATATTATTTTTCAATAAAACTGCTTTTTATTTTTTATTAGATATAAAACATTTGCATTTGTGGGGATGTTTTATACTTTTGGCCAATATAAGCCGATGATTTTCCGTATTTGCGATATAAGTTAGAATAAAAGTGTTTACATATACATACATACATACATCATATATATATATATATAT
>NW_017259428.1:713539-744612 GCF_001594045.1 Atta colombica
ATGTATGTATATATCGATTCATGAATTCCACTTATGTGATTTCTCTATTTCTCTTATATATGAAGAAAGTGTTTTGTTTTTCTTTTTTTTTTCTTTGCGAATATAATCCTGTGTCATGTTCGATCACGAGAGGATTGAGTCTGCTCGGCGCCCCGTCAAAAACGGGCCTCAGCAATTAAAGACTGACCAAGACCTGCATTACACTAAAAACTCTTGTAAGATCACTGCATTAAATATATTTGTACATACCACGTCTAGATGTAACTTTAACAAAGAGAGGAGAAGAAATTTATGCGGAATAAATTATATTTACCTTAGAAACACCCGGCCCCTCTTCTTTTACGTCAACCATCCATCTTACGTCACGTCTACCTACGCAATCTCTTCGCCTGCATACACATTTGGATCAACTAGAGACGTAGAAAAGAAGATATTCCATTTCTCATAATTTTAACTACGCAATCGCGATCTAATAATAATTATTTTCCATTTATCACGGAATTACAAGGGGATACATAATAATCAAGGAAAAAGTAAAGAGACTTGGAGATGCAATTAAAGATTTTTTTTATTACATCAACGTAATACTGGCTAAGGGTCAAAACAATGTCATAGAACGCGTCTATGGTCAGCAGGAGGGACAGCGCCGAGATCAACATGAGCGATTCACGACGGATGTCTCGTCCTCTTTAAGGCGAGATCGTTCTCCCTCCTTAAGAGGGGGAGGCAGCCGACGATTCGCCGACGACAAGAGAGGGAGCATAGTCTAATGATCCCCATATAACTACAGATAAATATCTTATAAGTATAATAAAACTAATCGTACAGAGAGCGAGGCAACCAAGTCTCGGAACAAATCAGCCTTAATGAACCCTTCGAAAAGAATCGAGAGAAGTCTTGCTGGGTATGCGAGTCAGCGGCGCTCACCTCGACGTCGCCGATCACGGCGCAGTCAAGTACTCGTCGCTGCTCCGTCTCCCATAGAAACGGGACATTCGACGAAGAAAAGGCAATGCACCCGCTGTCTCGCTCGTTCCTCTCGTGAGAGTAGGGGAAAGGATCCCGAGCGCGGCTGTCTCCGCAACCACCCCGTGATTGTTGCTGATGCTCGGTGTTGTATCAATTGAAAAACCTAACTACACAGAGTCCAAGGGAACTGAGTACCTGGTAAATACCGGACACATATCGTCAATATCGATAATTAAGATAAACGCGGTAAGACGCGGGGCAACGCTCCTCCTAGCATATGTGAGGTGTGCGCGGGGCATGGGTGAACTGAATGTGCAGGTTCGGATAGATGCGCGGGTTTAACACTACCGGATAATGTAACGGGGGTAAGCACAACATCTTATGACTTTTGGTATTAGTCGACGAGTATGAGTCGAGCGGGGCAGCCACCGCGGCGGCATGCTGCATCCTGACGGTGGATCCTTGCTGCTGCACGGGGATGCCTGCTGCCACAGGGCATCTGCCGGCGGACTGCGAGCTTCCGAGGAAGCTTGATGGTTACTTTTTCTTCTGGGCTTTCTCCGCGGCCTTTGTTACCTTGCCCTGGGTATCTTTGAAAGTAACGCTCTGCGGGGAAATAAACCAATCGTTAAATTATATATATATAACTGTATGAATTTATGTCTAATATTAGGTGTAGTAAAAAGAAATCCATTATTTTTGCATGAAATTGAATGGAAAAATAATGAATTTCTTTTTACTACATCTAATATATCTTTTTTTTGGAACAATTAGTATTCTGTAGTCTAGATATTAAATTTGAGGAAAAGAAAATTTGATATTATCTTTAAAATAACATTATGTTTTTCACGGTTTAAATTATTTCGAAATATACAAAGTCAACAAGAAGCAGATATCAACAAGAAGCAAAATCAGTTTTTATGAATTTAATGAAAATATTATACAAACATTAAAAATTATTAATGTTACACAAATATCAAATTATGAACAATTTTGTTATGATAATTTGCATAAAGTAAATATTTTCCGTACAAGCTTGAGCAGTTATCAACCGCAAGTTTGAAATAAATAGAATGTACAAACAATAAAAGAGAGACTTTGGTAAATAATTATATGCTGCTTCACATAATAATAATTTTTTTGAAATACGTATTTTATATGTATATATTTCAACATGTAAAAACTGAATCTGCTCGGAAAAAATTATCACTCTTTTCGTTTTTATATTATTATTTATACTATTTGAAATAGTAATTAATAAAACTTACATAATAATATTCGATAAATTCTTCAATTCGCAAATTCTTAACAAACTCTGCAGGTTATTTTTGCAGGTTACATAAATTATTAGCTTTAGCACTTGTAATTATACAAACAAAGAATCACTCTTTTATAAATTTTAATAGAAAATAATTTTCGTATGTTATACTTAACGAAATGAAGAAAATAATCGCGTTTTTAAACTTTGTTCTTGAACAATATTATAAAAAGCGTAATAAGAGAGCAAATTTATTTTTTTGCCTTCAAATAAATACATGAAAAAAATTGGTAAGGTAGCTTCTATTTGAACATTTATCAAAAATTTGTTGCTTTGAAACAATTTATCATGTGAAATAGCAAGAACAATATAATATTGATTGACTCGAAAATATTTTGTTTCGCTAAAGATTTTCCTTCGCAAAGATTTCAAGAATAAATTATGATGAGCTTCATTTTAGATATTTAATAAACGATTATCTGTCAAGCAAAAGAAATAGGTTTTTTCATTGTCGATTCTCTTATTTCGCATACGATAAAAAATTTTCAAAGATATTATTGATATATAAAGATATTATGAAAAGATATTATTCCACTGTGATAAAAGATAAAAACCAAAAACAGATTAAATCCCAAGATCCCAACCGAATAATATTAATTTAAAAAAAAAAATGGAAATTCAAACAATAAGAAGATACTCTTTATATTTGAAATCGCGTTCTCAGTCTGCTTTTATCTTAAACCTTTCAAAATAATTCCTCGTACCTTAATGACACCCACGGCGACGGTTTGACGCATATCGCGGACCGCGAAGCGACCCAAGGGCGGAAACTCCTGGAAGGATTCGACGCACATCGGTTTGGTCGGCTGCAACATTACTATTGCAGCATCACCGCTTTTTATACCCTTTGGATTCTCCTCGGTGGTCTTGCCGGTACGACGATCGCATTTTTCCTTGATTTCAGCAAACTTGCAAGCGATGTGAGCAGTGTGGCAGTCAAGCACTGGCGTGTAGCCATTGCTGATCTGTCCCGGGTGATTCAGGACGATTACTTGGGCGGTGAAGTCGGCGGCACCGCGCGGCGGTTGATTCTTGGAATCGCCAGCGACGTAACCGCGTCTCAATTCCTTCACGGAAATATTCTTCACGTTGAAGCCAACATTGTCACCGGGCAGAGCTTCCGTCAATGCCTCATGATGCATCTCGACGGATTTCACCTCGGTGGTGAGAGCCGCCGGCGCGAAAGTTACCAGCATACCTTAAAATTGTAAATTTATGTTTATTTATAAGAATCTATACGTTAGTCCGATAAATGTCACAAAAGATAATTAACTCTCCACTGGCAATGTTGAATTTTAAAAGCATAAAGTTGATTTTTTAATTGTGAATTCTGGTAGATAAATTAAATCTGTAAAAAGATAAGTAAAATACAATTAAACTTCTATGATAATAAAAACTCGTTATTAAAATTTTTACAAGTATGTAAGAATTTTTTTAGATTTTTATACAATTTGGAAACAACATAAACATCTACACTGAAAACTTAAATTGTAGACGAAGGATGAAAATTTTACATTACCTAATGAAGGATATAGTATATAAACAAAATAATAATCATCATTGTTCAAAACAAGTAGAAATATTAAACGTGATTTTAGACTATTTTTAAGTGATGCGGGTTTTTGTAAGGACGATTTGTAGTTGGTTTGATCTCAACCGTCATTCCATATAATTTTCGGTTTTTATAAAAGATTGATTAGAGAGTTGAATTTTTAATTTATGAATAAAATTAAATAGTGATCCACTTAAAAAATTTAGATTTCATTTATTAATTACTATCTTCCGAATTTGCTTCTTGCGATTAAAATTATTCCTTCTAATTCTTTTTTCCAGAAGTCATATTAGTACAATTAGTACAATCACCTGGTTTCAAGATACCGGTCTCCACGCGACCGACAGGCACCGTTCCAATACCACCAATCTTATAGACATCCTGAAGTGGCAGCCGTAAGGCTTTATCGGTGGGTCTGGAAGGTGGCAGAATGGCATCGAGAGCTTCGATGAGCGTCTTGCCGTCGGCATTGCCATCCTTGCGCTCCACCTTCCAGCCCTTATACCAAGGAGTCTTCGGGGACGGCTCGAGCATGTTATCACCGTGCCAACCGGAAATCGGCACGTAGGCGACCGAGGCGGTATTGTAACCGATCTTCTTGATATAAGATGATACTTCCTTCTTAATCTCCTCGAAACGCGTTTCCGAATACGGCGGATCAGTCATATCCATCTTATTGACGCCGACGATCAGCTGCTTCACGCCCAATGTGAAGGCGAGCAAAGCGTGTTCGCGAGTTTGTCCATTTTTCGAAATACCGGCCTCGAACTCGCCGATACCAGCTGCAACGATGAGTACCGCGCAGTCGGCCTGGCTGGTGCCGGTGATCATGTTCTTGATAAAATCACGATGACCGGGCGCATCAATAATGGTGACGTAATACTTGGCTGTTTCGAATTTCCACAAGGCGATATCGATGGTGATGCCGCGTTCGCGCTCCGCTTTGAGCTTGTCCAACACCCAGGCGTACTTGAACGAGCCTTTGCCCATTTCTTGTGCCTCCCTCTCGAACTTTTCGATCGTCCGCTTATCGATCCCGCCGCATTTGTAGATTAGGTGACCGGTTGTCGTAGACTTGCCGGAGTCCACGTGGCCGATCACCACGATGTTTATGTGTATCTTCTCCTTACCCATGATGTCGAGGCTTTAGCTACCTGCTGACACAAGTTGTCGAGAATTCAGAAGTGAACTATCGTTCGATTGATATGCGGCAAATGTATCGATTTTGAATGCTTTAATAGTTGTGCTAAATGTAATTTAGCATATGCGTTCCTTTCTATAGAATAGACTGCGTAATATTTGTTTATAGACCAGTCTATTATAAATCAGTCATATGTTATAGATTCAAGGGAAGACATTTTAAGCCAGTGTTAAACTGCCACACACAATTCAGTTATAGAATGTTCTAAAGCCTTGTGAGCTGTCTTGTGAGCTGTTTTATCTTATAAGTAATCCATACATACATAAATAGACAGTAAGCAAGAACCATTTTTTAACGGTTGTTTGCGCATAGAAAATGATATTTTTAATATTAGTATTAAACAAATGACAATATCCAGACAACATAAAATCTAAAATTGAGATATAATTTTTTATGTTTCGATTTTTGATTTTATGATGTCTAGGTATTGTCATTTATATTAATGTCTAATATTAATGTTCAAATTATTTTCTATATATAAATATGACATTGTTTATCGAACTAATACAAAAAGTATCTATAAATATTATTATTATATTACCATCATTTATTGTGTAAAAAAATTACAGAGTATATACAAAAGGTGAGGCCAGCAAAACTGCTATTACACCTCCCAGAAAACGAAACGAATTACAAATTATAAAAATGAGACAATACATGAAAGTGTATCTTACTTAACAAATAATGTTTGAAACATTAATAGATCTTAAATTGAAAAAGAATATTTTGTTATAACTTTAAAAAAGATTTTTACATTTATCACAAGAAGATACTATTAAAAATTTCATAAAATTTAATATACTTTTAAGTTACATAATTTAACTTAATTTCATTACATTAAATTTAACGTATTTATAATTGAAAAGTATATTTGTGCACATGTACATGAATTTAATGTCTTTTTAGTGAAAATTGATGAAATTTAAGTTACAGTAGTTACTTAATTTTTATTTATAAAATTTACTTTTTATAAAATTTTGTTATAACTTAATTTTCAATTAAATTATTCATTACTTTTAATTTCGTTCATAATCACGAGTTTCATTTATATGTAAAGGAAGTATTTCTAACTTTGTAGCGATTATATTATGAAATCTCATATTAGATGGTTCTTTAATAAAGTGCCAAAAATTTAGGGTGCCTCACCAAGGCCCATCCAAAATTATTGCATAATTTGAATAAAATGTTAAAACTACTGTATATTTCAATGAAATAGTATTGAACGATAATAAATCAAGAACTGTATTTTCATCGAATGAAAACAAGATGAGATTATGTTTACTTTTCGAGGTTAAATTTATATGCAAGTTTATGCACACGTAAATCTTTTCAGAATGATCGTTAAATGGTTGATCTATTACTTTTTTGTGAGCATTAAAATCGTTTTTTAAACTATTATAATCTCGTTTTTTTTATAAAAACCTATGATAAGAGTTGTATGCAGTTAAAAGAAGCGTTCTGCGAATCTTATCTATTACTTAGACTGTGATCGATTTGGAAACGCTCACGCGTTTTAAATGCTTGTAATCATCATTCTGTCTTCGTTCATTAGATGTAAAATAAGAATAAAAATATTGAAAGCGCTGAAAGCGTCCAAATCGATAACAGCCTACGTAAACGGTTACATTTTCAACATTTTTTTCTCTCTTATTTCATCGTTAACTTACTGTAGAATTTTGCTCATGTGTGTGTTTCGTACTTCAACTTCATTATATAAAAAAAATTAAACATTTCTATGATAACTCAATTTATTATAACTAAAGAATCACCTTAATATATGGGATCTATATTTATTAGTTTAATATCGGATCCGAACGACGCTGATGATCAAAGATTTCTTAGTCACCAGATGGTTAGTCACCGGCATCAAACTATAAGTCCCGCATATTAAGATGATTCATCAGTAAATTGAGTTATCATTGAAATATTCAATTTTTTTATATAATGCAACTGAAGTACCGAAATTGACGTAGGTAAAATTAATAGAAGTCATTTTCGGCTTCTTAAATGCGAAAAATTGCGCATGTGGGATTAAACTCGGATCTACAAATCGCGAGTCAATCGCACAGAGCGGCAAGCCTCGATATGAGTGTATTATGATAAGATTCTTAAAGAACCATCAAGAGACGTTAAAAATGTCTTCAAGATCTTTCGTCCCGATTTATAACAATGTGTAACATTGTTAATAATTAATAGTTTAGTTAATAATTAATAATTAATAGCTTCATAATATAATTAGAGAAATAATTTCTTAGTCTTAATGTATCTATTTCTTAATGTATCTATTATATTCGTAATATATTTATATCTATTTCTCTAAATTCTTTGAAATGGTATCTCATTCTAAAGCATTCTAAAAAGTAAAAATTGAGTTAGTTTTCAAAAAAAATAGCTCAATTTTCAATATTTAAGAGTGTGATTTCACCCTGCAGTGTGCGATTCACTCTAAAAATTTTAGAGAGATATATTTATTATTTGTTCGAGAGACACATTTATTATATCGTTACACAATATGTCGTATTTATTTTATATTAGTGTTTTGACATGTTCGTCGAAATGGAAATAAAATATTGAGTTCAAAGTGGCAATACTGCAGTAGTGGAATAAAGTTACATTTCAAATAAAATTAAACTAACAAATATAAATTTTGTTCTTCAAAATATTAAAAAATGTGACTATTAATCAAACGACCTAATATTTAGATGCAATGTATAACAATATCTCCTTTAATCGTATCTATTGTAAATATACAATTTTGTAATTCCTATATCGATACTTAATACTACTAGTAAAAATTAATTCTAATTATTGTACTACTGTATAGTACTATCAATAAAAATTAATTATAACCGTATAAATTTTTATGTTCGCCTGTAATGCATCGGAGAAGTTTCTTTCACGCGTTATATGTTGATCGGATATTAAAGAGACGATAAATATTGACGTGCGAGAACGGAGGACCTCTTGCAAGCTACAAAGGGTATTGATTCGTTTCAAGGAGAGACTCACGCAGGGCTTGTAAACTCACTCACTCACTCTCTCTCCCCTTCTCCTTGACGTACGTGTATAAATATGAGTGGTATCAGATCGAGTGTGCGCGGTTATTCTCTGTCGAGGCGATCGCAATCTGCCGCGAAAAAACAATTTTGCTTCAATTATATCAATTGGGAAGGAACTTAATTAGAACAGCCGACCGTATTCCAATGGACTCAAATTGAATCGTATACCGCGGCCCAGGTAATTTCCAACCCGCGAGTCCGCCTTTTAGATCAATAAAGGGTGTATGCTGTCCTATCTCGATCTACGTAGGCGGTGGGATGTATTAAAAATTGCGTACTCCTTTTGATCCGAATGACAAATACTATAAAATCGAATTAAACAGATCAATGTCTGTTGGAATTTTCGCTTAATTTCTGTGAAAAGTATCCGAAAACGATTATCATTGATTATTTTTAAAAAAATTCTAAAACTAATTAGACATAATTATTTGTAAAAATTATTGAAAATAATTTCGTTGAAGATAATTCATAATATTAAAATTCAATTATTGACTTTAATGAATTTTTGAAACTGATGCAAGGACTTTTCTAAGATTAATCTCATTTCTATTTACGATCGCGAATGTAATTCATTAAAGAGTTCAGAATTTTAAATGAATTATAAATTACGCAGCAATACAATTATTAATTAGATTAATTAATCAATATTGATCACAATTAAATTTTCTTTTTACAATCAAAAGAAGTCAAAATTATAATTTAGAAAGATAGAAAATAATTTTAGCTGAACTATTAGAAATTGTTTACTCGTATTAAATTTTAGAAACCACTGTTTATACCGGAAATGTGCATCATGTAATTAAATTAAAAATCGGATTGATCGAATTACTCGGTATCAGCTGAATCAGAAAATCAGTATCGTGCAATTGGTTGTACCAATCCTCATTTCGTTCGCTTTGCAACTTGCGTTCTTATCGTAACGCATACCGGCCTGCCTCTTCTAATAATAGTCACAGCCCCACGAAGGCGGCCATTTCTCATCGACAATAACTTGCTTTGAAACGTCGTCTTCGCGATGTCACTATCAGGGATTTCCACCGGAGAAATTGCCGAATTTCGCGTCCTCTCTTTACTCATCTAAACAATCATGCAACTGGATCGCGTGATTTCTCTCTCGATACATTTTAGAAGAGGAACACATGACGAATTCGAGGTATATTAAAACATCGCGATTACGACATATCGCGCAACGAGGTTAAAACCCCAAGTTACCGCAAATAAGCTTGGTATCACTTACCGATCGACCGTTGCCCGATCAATCGATCGCGACGACGCACCCCGACCTGCACCAACAACCCCTCGGGGGATCAATGGATCGATACCCAGGAAGTCCCGCTCAATCGAACGTTAACGTAACCGATCACCAATGTAATGGCCAGCTTTCCGTCGTCGGCTGCACCGTCGAGCTCGCGGCTCGCACGGAGGAACCTTTTTACCTGCGACAGACACCCTCGGCTCGAGAACGGCGGCTCGCGGACGCGCGACGAGTCTAGGGCGGATTCGCCCCGAGAGTAAGCGGCGCGCCGGCTCGAATCGATACTCTCGCTGGCCAGCTAAGCTGGCTGGATGACTGATTGACGAACGAAGCCGGCTTGAGCTTTCACGCAACGAGAACCGATAGAGACTCCTCGCCTGCTTCTGTCACAGATTGGAACGGTCTCCCGAATTCCTGGGGATGACCGTCGTTCTTGCAACACAGGTTGATTTACTTACCCGAGGATTCGATGTTGGACCGTCCACTCTGAAAATCACCGCGGAGCTCTGCCACCCGTCTTGCCGCGCACGCAAGCTCGTGAAGCATGGAGCGAGCGAGAGGGTGGAACGAGAGAGGGAGGAAGAGACGAGTAGTAGAGGTATAAAGACAGAAAGCTCTACCCGGATCTGGCAGGAGGGTAAAGGGGTGAACAAACGACTATGATGCCATCTGAAATGTGCAATGTTGCGGCGCTTGCGCCTGCATGGTCTTCGTGTTTGCGAATCTCTTCGATTGGTTCCCGACCGGCCGGCGAGAGTCTATTTTCCTCTTCGATGAAAGGACAAAAGAACGACATCGTCGTGGTGAATTATCGGCCACTCGCTTGCTCCAGCTCGCTCGTTCGCGATGCTAAAGAAAAACTTGAGTCAGTTGGGGGAAGACATGTTGCGTTTTACGTCCATCGGCGAAGTTCGTCCATCAGCGCCTCAATTTCAATATGTATAAACGGTATTAAAGGGTCGTCTGCAATGGGAATATAGATCGCGGTCAAAGTTTCACTATACAAGTTTTGAAGCGCTTGATTGACCAATTAGAAAAAAGAATTTTACAAAGTAACTAATAAAAAACGCTTTAAAACATTTATAGCATCACGTTAGTAAATTTTAAGTTTTAAAACAGATGTAATAAGCTTTAAGTTGTAGATATTGATCGATTACAGTCGAATATGAGGAGAATAATTGACTATGATTAGTTGATTTCTTACAGCAGATTTACTACACCCATTGCGTTTTAGAACTTAGGTATAAGAAATCGATCAATTGTCGAAATATGAGAATAGTCGATTAGAATTGGTCAATTTCTTATAGTTTATGGCTTACTTTACAATACTATGTATATTTCTATTATAGACGGTCTATAAAGCGGTCACATTATGTAGTTATTTACACAAATTTCTAACAAGTAATAGCGAATTTGCTTACCTAAGTAGAATAACAAATCATTATGATATCAGAATGATATCAAAATGATTCTAAACGACATTAAAAGTCATTTTTCAATAATTTCCGATTCATTTTAATATCATTTTGACGTTATCGAGACTTGTTGTTCTGCTTGGAATAAAAGATACGCTTTACATGAAATTAGCAAAATTAAGTGTAAAAGCATATAAATATTTTAAACAATTGAATATCAAGTAATGATATTGTTATTTAATAAAATGTACATTTTATAAAATGTACATGTATATTTTTTCATTAGTTAATTATTCATCGAAGTTAATTATATTATGTCACTTCATTAAATATCTTTATAAAGTAACCTTTAATCTATAAGTACATAGTGCGATTTAATCGAATTTACTATAAAGTCTGATCTACAATGTGCTCTTTGCTTCCTGTCATTTTCTTTTTATCGCTTTTCATCTCTTACCTTTTTGCCTCTTTATATATTCTGTTTCTTCGTTTTCTGTCGCTCGAGGTAAAAGTTGACAAATTTCGAAAAAGACAAGAAATACGTGACAAGAAAAACAATCATTGTCGACAAAATAATCGCAAAAATGAAAAAAGACAAAAGCTAAAAGAGACAAGAAATAGAAAATAAAAAGCACATTATAGATTAGGCCTATTTTAAATTAACGCACTATGTGCCTTTGATTTTGTCCCATGGCATAGTATCCTAAAATGATTTTCTATAAAAAAAATTAAAGAACAAAATTTAATTGTAATTAAAAATGGCTGTATTCTTATTTGCATAATTTTTAAAATTTTGTAAGTTCTTAATTTATTGTTAGTTATTTTAATAAATATATTTTAAAATCAGGATAAATGTAATCTGACCGTATTGTTCTCCGATAGATTATTATTTCGGGAGATAGATTATTATAGATACGATCAACATGATACTACGCATACTTTAAAGCAATTTTTGATTAATTTGTAAAATTCTTTCTTCTAATTCAATCAAACTACGCTTCAAAGTAGTGAAATTTTGACGACAGCTTTATATTGAAATAAAAATGGATTATGAATATCGGCCTAGATAATCCGAGGTATACATGGCTCGTATTCAGAATGCGCTTTTATCGATAAAAGCGTACTTTTATCTCTGAAATTCTATAATATGCATGACGTAAAGTATAGTATGTTATAGCACGTTGACATCGTTGTGCGTGAATACGAGCCAATCACCATAATCTATGTGTGAAAATCTTCACGTAAATTTCGATGAGTGGAAAATGAAATGTGAAAAGTTTCACATGAAATTTCATTGATTTCCTGGCGGCGAAACGGTTAGCACGCGGCGTCGCTCTGCGTACATTTAAACTGATTCGATATTAGTTGCATCGTAGCGTCGCAAGCGTTGCGATCCAATCAACGTCAAACTAACTCGATTTTGATTGGACCGCACGCTTGCGACGCTGCGATGCAACTAATAAAACCAGCTTTATGTCACATATTACGTCGTAGGTACATCGCATCGCGCGGTGTTTATGAAAACAGTCGCCGCGCTATCATTCGCAATAGAAACTGTGTGATGTGGCACTGTATTTATGTTTGAAATTATACGGTGAATATTATAATATCATGGATATATAGAAAAGATGCAGTATTCTCTATTAATTTTCGTGTAAGATTCGTGTACACTGATTGGCTAATTGATTCTCGGCATTCGTGCGATTCGCGATGTACTTCACTTTTTTCAAGAGGCATTGTAGTGCTGATTATTATGCAGTGGACTCCTCGGTATATAACACGATTTATGTGAAAAGATTAGAACGAAATGAAGAGTGGAAAATATATAGATTAATTTTGTTGTGATTTACTTAATGGGCGATTATCTTTCGAAGGATAGCTCAAGTCAAATTAGTTATTATTCGTTAATTTGAAAGTAATTTCCCAGCGAACGAGAATGGATTAAAATGGATTGAAATTTTTTTTTTCTGTCCAAATGCGTATTTTAAATAACGAATACTTTTTTTTTAGATTTAATTGAATTCAATTGGATTCAATTAGATTCAATTGGACACAATTGGATTAAAAAACTGCATTTGCTATTCAAAATTTTGAATTGAACAGTGTAGTATTCACAATGTGTTATTTGTGCAACACACAGAAAAAGCTAATATTATTTTTAAATTGAAAGGTATAGAGATATGCTCCATGCAATTCCTATAAATGACTAAAAATGTATTCAGGATTGAAAAGCATTCATTTTAACATTCGTGAATCAATATTTCTGAAAATCTGAATCCATTTCAATCCATTTTCTTATAAATACAATCTTAAGATGTCACGAATCAATCAGAAGGCTTTATTAGCATCTAAACTATTACTTAAGACAATCTTGAAATATGAACGAATTATATAATATTGATTTAAATCAAGCAATTTTCGTGCATTACTCTGTGCTTTTGAGATAATCTGCGTTCAGAAACTTTACCCGAGTGTGTCATTTTACTCTTATCTTACGTCTAATGAACGATATAATTATAGAATGTGTTTCGTTCTCATATAATGTGCATAATCATTTTATCCTTGTTATTCGAATATTAGAAAAGACTAAAAGGAGAAGACAAAAGGTTTGTTCGCGTTTCGCATACTCCAATATACTTCAACATGTTCCATAGCTCTTCTAAAGCTGATTCTACATTACTTGCTAATTAACTGATCGTAAATTTGTTGCGACAGCCAATATGAAGTGTTGATTTCAAAATGCAAGCTTCAGATTGGCTGTCGCAACAAATTTGCGATCGGCTTGCAACTAATGTAGAACCAGCTGAATGAGTGCGTTGAGTGAGTAGAAGCTATGGTTGGAGGAAGTAGGAATATGTTAGAGCATGCGACACAATAAATCTAAGTTTAGTGCTATTTATATCATTCTATCCTTGTTTTACATCTAAACGATGAAGATAGAATGATATAAATAGCGCTAATAGTCTCTCCGAACGCACCCAAAATGATACATCATGTGTGAAACGGAACGCACTCTGGGACACTCGAATGAGGTTTCCGAACGCAGCTTTAGTCTAATGTCTAATGGAGTTTGCGAATTGTGTGGTTGAATAACGGAATGTGTCGCAGTGATGCTCGTGATTATATATATATATATATATATATATATATATATATATATGTGTCTCAAGGAATTTTACACGCTCGAATGTGTGAGCATTATGAGCGTGTTTTGAGCATTACATTTTTGAATGATTCACTCGGTTCAATTTGTTGTTAACGCGATTTTGACATCAACCGCATTCTTGGTTGCGCGGGAAAAGTGCCGCGCAAATGAAGCGCGATTATTATTCGTATTTTCGCGAGCGTCATCATATCGAGAAAATCCAACGAAATTGAAACCGGATAGCCTGAGAGAAAGTCGTGAGTGTAATTGATATATTTCCATATTGCGTATGTAAAAACAATCCTTATTCCTTTTTAATTGGATTATGTATTTGAATGCTTCAGAAAATAATGACACGAAGAGCGTTGATTCGAGGGAATCCAACGAATTCGGACAATTTAGGAGGAAAGAAGAAAGGCTTAGGAGAGGCAATCAGGCCCCGTAGAGCAATCTTGGGGTGAATATAATTATGTGAAGATTATTTTCAGAAAAATATATAATTACAAGTTTGTTGTTTGCATTGCATGCTTCAACATACTTCTACCATAACTTCTATCATTCCAACGAGCGCGTTGGAGTGAATAAAAGCAAGATCATGGTATTTTGAGTATAGTAACTGCAATTTGAACTATCTATCTGAGTCGATCATTCTCGAACTTTAATTATTCATAACTAAATATGTGCAAACAAAAAATCAACCTGTTTCTGAAACGAAAATTTGTCGATTGATGTTATTTCAAACACCAATTTATTTCTTTCGAATTCGATACGTTAACGCACTTTTTGTAGCATAAAGTTGGACCATCAGCATCTATTTGTTAATAACTTTTTAACTGAGGATGTGTAAAAGTTAAGTATCTAATTGAAAGACAAATAAAACATTTGATACGCAAAAATAAATTTGTTGAGTAAGAATTGTCTTTTAAAACATTGATTAATGAACATTTATTTTAATTTGAATCCCATTTTTGTTATAGAATCATGGCTTCATTGCTGATAACTTCACCCATTACGCATCAAGTCAGTGAGTGAGAAAAAAGTTTTATATTGAGCTAACGGACTATAAAAGAAAACATTTATCTGACACATATGTATAAATACACATATAAATAACATAAAAATATATATCTCAACATAAATCTGTTGTCTTAAAATGGATGAACTATAAATTAACTTAAATATTTAATCCTGAATACATTATCATTAGTTGACTTACTTTACAAAGCTGCATGTAAAGCTTATAAAAAATTACAGCTTATTTCATCGTCGTTTATATTGCATTAAATATCATTTCAGAACATTATGTGGATATGATGTATTAATATCTAATTCTTTCTTCAAAATACCTCATGCTTCATGAAAGTTAGGCTTCATACAATCAAAAAACACATCTAATGTAAAACTTATTTCTAATACGTAATAATCTGACAATATATAATTAAATATAATTTATCATGTCTTACAATCATTGTCAGTTGAAATATTAGGTGTAGTAAAAAGAAATCCATTATTTTTCCATTCAATTTCATGCAAAAATAATGGATTTCTTTTTACTACACCTAATATTTCAATATATACTGATTTACTATGATTAACAATAAGATAATCAAACCTTATATTTCTGTTAATTTCGTATAATTAAAAAAACGGAGAAATCGGCGAATATTGGAATACTGATGTTATATTTAGAATAAAAGTTGAAACATTTAGTGTAGAAGTTGGAAAATATGTTTAAATTTCATAATTATTGAAATACAGAGAATATACAATAAATAATCAAATAAATCGTCGCAATTGACATAGTTGAATTATATGACTTATTTTATTTTTTTCGTTTAAAAACTCATACAGAAATATATATTACTGTCGTTTTAGTGGAAAATTTTCAATTCAAACTCGACGAGGAGAACATGTCGGCTGCATCACGTGCTCGCTATGATTATAAATAGAATTAAACAGTCATTTCGAATTAAGTCTCATCGTGAGAGAGGTCAGTGCTGCCTCCAAAGATTGTGGAGAAAATTAAATTCGTGTGCGTAATATAATTTCCGATTCCGTAGCAGATAGCTAATCAAATTATATAACTATAGTTTCGATAAATATTGGCGCCTAAATGATCGTTTTGCGACGATCATTTTGAAGATGGAGTATTATAGTGATTCAGAAGAGGTCAGTAGCAAAATTCTTTACGATGACGTTTTGCACTTGGCACTGGTCACATCGTGTAAAGAAACAGCTCAATCCAAGTTCAAATTTATAATAAAGCTTTTGTTAATCTGGTCGCGTGTCTTGTGCATTTCTCGTTTTATTATTTTTATTACGTTTCTATTAACGTATCTGTTTATGCATATTCCTCACTTTTTATAAGTATTAAATATTTTCTTGTTAAATATTCTTAACATATACAGGGTGTTAGAAAAAAATCATTCAGCATTTATATGGTAGATAGTATACATCATAATGATTGAGTAAAAAAGTCTTAGTGAATATAAGTCGAAAACTTAAGCGTTTCTAATATATAAACAATTTTGTATATTAACTGAATCATTAATGATTTAATTGCTTTCTACGTGCCGTATGCGTAAAGATTTGCCTCAGTGTACAAACTGCGTTTTGATTTAATTTTTATACGCACTTTATAATGATAAATTTCACTGCGAGTAAGTTGACATTGACTAGACTATAATTGAATGGATATTATGGAGATAATTTCATTGGACTTGTAATTCTCCCAAATAGGTTATCAATGTGCTACTTATCTCAATTTCTCTCTTTTCACATCGTTGCAACAAGTAGAAAAAACACTAAGAGTTATGATACTAACAAAATTGTTTATCTCAGAAATGGTTAAGCTTTCGATCTATGTTTACTAAGGCTTTTTACTCAGTACTATGTGTACTATCTACTACTATATAAATGCTGAATAGTTTTTCTTCGAATATCTTGTTTTCATAGTTTTACATTTTTTTTATAAAAATAAAAAAGAATTCCGCATTTTAACGATTCTTGAAAATATATCTACATGGCATTTGAAGAATATATAATATGTATAAATATAATAAATATTTTTATCAAATGTTATTTATACAAAGATATACTTTCAAGAATTTTTATTAAATTAATAATTGTTTTATATATAAATATAAAACTGAAGGACCGGATGTAAGTACTACTGTCTGACCATGTCTTGTCTTTATCACTTTAATCCTTTTATAACATTTTCCGCTATTTTTTCTTTCTATTGAATCTTCTATGCTAGCAAAATCTCTTTTTTTTATTTTTCTTGTTTATAAAATCTAAAACTTTGATATTGGCAAAAAAAAAAACACGTTCAATTTACAGCAAATCGTTTAAAGCAAATGTAGTTTTAAATAATTTTTTGATCACTAATTCATGTAGGTATACGTTCATTTCCAGAAAAGTATTATTTAATTTATTCACTTCTTTTTAACTGCGGGTAATTTTTCAAATGATCGTCAAAGATAATGTCATGAAATGGTTTCAAAAGCAGCGATTAGTCGCCGCAAGAGTTCCGGACTTGTGACGAATGTGGCTGAAAATAACGACTCTTGATCAGAAATAACTGAAAAAGTGAGAAAGAGAGAAAGAGAGAGAGAGAGAGAGAGATATTCGCCGCGATTTCTATATGTTCTGACGTGATTGAGTTGTTATACTCATTCGTTATTCTAACAGATTCCGATATTTTGGTTGCCAGAAATCGAAAACATTCGATTGATGAAATTCGATTGATGAAACAGGGCAATTGGTGTCTAATACGGAGAAATACAAATTCTAAGTTAGGATTACTAACAACTAAGGAATGTAAACAAGTTTTTGATTAACGCAATTTGATAAATAGAGGATATTTCCTGATATTCTGTTTTTAACCGACCGTATATGTTAATGGCATGTTCTATTTTATCTAGATCGATCGTTACGTTAAGGTAACCTACTTTCTTCAATCCTTTGCCTATTGACTTGTAAGTTTTACACATACATATAGTTATTTTTATTTATTATTAAATTAATACATATAGTCTTCCATATTTTTTAATATAATGAAGGAAGTTCTGCATTTCGTTAATACTTATTTTGTCAAATACAATGAGGGTGATCAGTCAGTTAGATATTATATTTTACAAGATAATTTGAAGAGAAATTGTTTAAAATTATTTCGAGGAGTGTCTTTTTTCACAGCAAATACCAATCATCGTATGATTTTGAACTGTTAAACAGAAAAGAAAGATATCATGTCGAACGAGGTCACATCTGGCGTTCGACCAAGGCTATGAGCAAATAAATTACAATCTTTCTTGTATTCGATGACTCGATCTATATCTTTACAACAGAATTTGACATCTTCTCCATGGATTCTTAAACTATATTTTTGCTTCATTAATCTAAGAAAAATCTGTCTTTTTTATGATATTAACAATTAATTATTATATTAATAATTATTTAAACATTGATATAATAAAGAAATAATTATGAGATAATAATTTCTTTATTATATTAATAATTAAATAAATATTATTACATTTTGTTTCCATAGACTATATTGTTTCCATAGATAACTCATTAGAAAGTTTAGAAATGTTTAATGCCACATAAAATAATATTGTCGAGATTTTTTCAGTATCGATTTTCCTTTAAACACGAATTAAAACACAAAATATTAAAACAATAGAATTAAAATATATTTTTATTTTTATTTTAATATTTATTACTTTAACATTTGTTATTTTAGTATTAATTAGTTTATTTATTTCTTATTTTTATTATATTATTAATTGTGTATTTGTAATATTATGTATCAGGATCTTTTTTTGTAACGTGTTAAGAACTCTATGTTTTTTGGAAGAGAAAATTCTTTAATTAAATCGAAATTTAAAGAATAAATTGGAAGCAGAAGGGAATGTGGATCTGATTGTAGAGGTAGATGAATCGTCATGAATACGCGACTCTGACTAATACAGGAGACAGAAATGAGTGCCAACACTTCTAAATTGTGACGAAGAAAAGATTTGAATACCAACGTCTTATTTGACGTCCACGTTTCATTGACATCGGTCAATGACGCGTGCATTCACGTTGACGCACGTGCAAAAGTTTTACCGCATAATCTTTCATTGTATATGTATATACTTGATATATACAATGAAATATTCCAAACATTAAATTAACTTTAAATGTATTCATTATGTTTAATTATAAAATTTATTATGTATAATTTGACATAAAGTACTTGATGATAAATTAAACATAAAATTAAAAAATAAATAACAATTATACAATGTTAAATGAATTAATTTTGAAATAATAATTAATGATAAACGAATATCTAAATCTTTTATCTTTTTTGCTTTGAGATAACTCCTTTTGCTACAAATCGATTGCCTACAATGTTATTTGTCTACATTATTTTTGCCGACAGTTCGTTTGCGCTTAAAAATTATTGCTTACAGCTCGACTATATGCACTTTTGCACACAAATAAAAATTTTAGAAATCAGATCATATTTACTTACATATATTATTGCTTATAAATATTATTGTCTACAGTTCGATTGTTTACAAGAACTTTTGCGCATAAATAAAATTTTCGGAGACGAAATCACATTTGCCTACATTTGAAGAGCAGAATTCCAAAATGCATTTTGTCCAAAATTTTATTTTTTTTAGTTAGAAATGGCATAGTGTTCAGCAGAGTTGGTAAAGACTAATGTTTTTTTTTTTTTTTTAAGAATAAAACGTATTGTGTTTTTTTTAAATATGTTTTTAATGCTTCGAATATGCTTTAACCAGTATTATAAAAAAGAACATTTTAAAAATATATTAAAAATATCAATTAAGCATTTTAAAACACCTTTAAAACATGTTTTTTATCAACAAAATACTGAACATGGTGTTCAATATTGAAAGACTCATATTATAAACTACTCTGAGATGTTCAGAAGGCATTTTTTCATTCTTAATTTATATGCTGAAAAAATGTAGACATTTCGAAGTGCATTATGTTTTTTAACTAAAGACAAATAAAATGCATTTATTTAATATTTTTAGCAATTATTTAGCAATTTTGTTTAATATTTCATATTCTATTGATTGGCATATTATTTTCTATAAAGTGCATAATTTTCTTGTATACAGAATTTCTTTCTTTCTTACTTTCTGAAAATTACAAATTTTGGACAAAACATTTTGAAATTCTGCTTCTCATTTATTATTGGCTACAACTCGATTGCATGTACTATTCTCTGCTTTGAAAACATGAATTTCCTGCTTTAAAAACGAATATGAATTCTTATAAATTCTGTTTTAAAACAAATTTTCTGCTTTAAATTCTCACAAATTCTGTTTAAATACAAATTTTTTGCTTTAAACACACGAATTCTCTATTTTAAAACAAAATTCTTTGCTTTAAAACATAAATACTCTGCTTTAAAAATATATAGTCAAATGGAATCCCCTTTTTGCTTTTATCTCTCTTTAAAATTCCGCCTGTATTATTGTTATAAACTGCATAATGATTATTATTTTTAAAGATTGAATTAGAATTATAATAAAATTATAAAATTATAAAATTGGCATAATGCGTAAATATGAATATTATATTAATTTAAATTTAAAGGAAACTTTAGAATCATCGATTGCATTAAGTTTGGGTATGTATCCTCCAATTATGTGTTACTATTATATTTATGTGTTATTAAATTATGCTTCAAGATATTTATAACGCTAAGCACATACTTTGATTTTAACATATAAATTTTTAAAAATTAACAATTACATTTTAGTTAATATATTCTTATATTACTCTGCAAATATAATTGTGCGAAAAACTTCATTAATTTCGGATTACTGCGTACTAAACTAAGCTATGTGATGCAGGAAATGAGCTTTGTATGTCGTTCGAGTGATTTTATGACTTTAATTTGGCTTCAGTTATGTAAGTCTGTCAACATAGATTCGCCTAATTACTTCGAAATCTGGTGTGATGTGCCAAAAATGAACGTATATGTGAACCTCATCACAGTGGGAGGAAAATTGCTTTTATATACAGAAAATTCTGAATTCGTTACATCCTATAAACGACATCGTATTCAACTTTGCGACGTCTCCATGATTTCTAAGAGAAAACAATTCCATAAATTCCATAAAACTGTACTGAAGACATAATAAACTGCATATAATAAATTTTAGAATTTCGCAGCAAACAGAAAGATCTAATAATGTCAGGAAAAATTTATTTTTTTAATGTGTTTATGAAGATACTTTATCTTTTTATTTAAACATCACTACTATAAGCTTTAACTTTTGTGATTTAAATTCAGATAAATATTCCCTCATTTCTTACGAATAGCACATTAGACCTCTAATTTCGTGTGTTGTTCTAGACTGATCTAGACTATATTTTTGTTGCTTCTGTTGATTATGATTTATTATATTCTTGATGAGAGTTTTTTTCATCGATTGACAAGAATTCTCGGCTAGAATTCTCGGACGGGTCGTTGCCACATGGAGGGTCACCGGTAGGATAATTTATAGACTCCATGCACATACGCGACGAACGTTATATATACAGCCTCTGGAATTTTAAATAGTATATTTATAACTCCGAGTCTAAGTTTATTCTAAAGATTTCAGTCACAGATATTGTATTAGTTCGAGTTCTTTCATTCCATCCAGTTCTTCCTCGATTCACAAGTAGAAAGGAATTATTAAGAAAGTTTTTCTTATTTCAAACTAAAATTTAAAAGTTTCTTGCTTTAAACTGTAGACGTTAATAATATAATCTCTTCAATATTGTTTTCTTCAAAATTGACGAAGTTATAAGCAAGTGTACCATAAAATATGTATTATAAATTATAAGCTTGAATCAAATATCAAGCAATTTAAACAAAGATTGTTTAATGTAATTAAGAAAGCTACAATTTAAAGAGAAAGCGAAAATCTAAAAACAAATGTCTTTTTTTTAACGAAAGATGTATAATTCTAGAATAAATTATGACTGTAAGATTAATAGACGCTTATTAGAACATGAAATCTTTAATTAAAACTAATTTTTATCAAAATCTCTTTTCTCAAAATTTTTTAAATTAATGCTCGCAATATCTCCATAATGAATTGGCTTAAAAATTCTGCCAAATATAAAATATTATTAATAAAACAATTTTTAAATTAATGAAATGTTTCTTAAGGAATAAATTCCATTACAAGTTTATATATTTACATTCTTGAGCTTGTGTTACAAGGGTATCATTGACGTATTCGCACGCGCGTTTGTTGATGAGAGCGGAAACGGATCTAATTCCGGCGTATGTTTCAGAAGTAGTGAAAATGCAATGTCGTAAACGTCATCTTCTTGAAGCTCCTTTTATGGATGGTCATCATGACGATATTTGCGATATTTGCGTGGCGTTTCTCGCGAAATGAATATCTACACAAAATTATGTTCTAAATTAAATTCTCACGAGAGTCCCGAATATAAGTAATATTGTTTAAATAATGTCATCATTAATTTTTTTTTAATTATAGCTCTCGAACTATAAATCAATGACAGTTTCAAAATTCTTTCTTTTTCTTTTTTATTCGATGCTAGATAATAAAATAATTGAAAAGTTTTATTTACGGAAAGAATGGTTTTGCTAAAATATTTAAAAATTTAGCCATATATTTCTGAAAATAATTTTATTAGACCATCGAAATAATTATTTAAAATAATTATGTCGGAGATTCAAGCAAGACGATAATGCTGTAAAAAGTGTTGACATTTTAGCAACCAATTTGAGAGCGTTCTTAATTATTATTTTATATTAATTATTTTAATGATCTAATTAAATTATTTTCTGATCTGTTATTTAGCTAAATTTTTAAATACTTCAACAAAATTGTTCCTTCTATGTTGCAATGAATATTGCTAAGCGCTAAAGATAGAAACGCAACTTGTCATGATAACGAAGCTTTGTAATGGATAAAGTAATGAATATCACGCACGACGGAGAATCTACAAATCTAACGGATCCTTAGATAAATTAAGATCACGTGGGGATATTTGTAAGGTGTTTTATCGATGTGGATTGCCTCGTGCCTTCGCGATTTACGCGCATTTGAGCTCATGCGATCTAGCTCGTATATCGTTCGTCTGTCAGTGACAAATTGTCGTCGGTCAAAAGTTAATTTAGGAGATTAAATTCGGGTTATTCTGCGTTGAGTACATGTTGTACTCGTCGCCCTCTAGACATATATACTCAAGTTTCCTGAATAGTCATGCGATCGTTATATGAAGGCCGCTAATTTCAGGAGACGTGCACGCGATTCGATATAATTGCATTGCCAATTGATTTATGCTCTTTTGCAATATCGATGCTTTTATAAATTTTTCTGTATATCATAATTCTAGGTTTACAGATCATTATAATGGAAAAAAATAAGTCAATTTCAGGATTTCTTTTTTGGAAATTAGAAATAAATATTTTACTGTTAAAGACTTATCTTAAATATTTTTATTATTACTATTATTTATTAGTGTTATTATTTTTATTATTTACTATTTTTTTTATGTATATAGAAATGGTTTAAATATTCAACTTAAGTAAACAAAGATACATTTTATATAGAATTTTTTATGCCTAATAAAAATTAAAATATATGTTTAAAAAAATATTTTTCTGTATTTGTTAACACTAAATTTTGGAATTATGATTCGCACAAATGATCAGTAAGTGAAATTACAGCTGATATAGAGTGACATTCTTCTGGGAAACGTTAATACTCGTTTTTCGCGAATTATATCGTGCTAATCGTTTATTCGGTAAACAAACTGTTCTGTTTGCGATCTGATTCTCGAAAGCAGAATACAACATGAATGAATCTACGTTTGCGATTGATGAATTATCATTTCCGGAATATGCAGAAGGCCATCTGGCAACCAATCAAGAGTCTGGGAATCGGCTCGGAAACATGGCAAATATTTCAGACTGCGCCGAAATATTCCACAGCAGGGTGGGAGCCCTTGGGACGCCGTCGGTTTCTTATAAAAAGAGCCGCGCAGCATCGCGACATCGTCGTATTCGTATCGGCAGTGCCGAGTGAACTTGATATCGGAATATCGGAAGTGAAAATAGGGTGTTGATTCAAGATAGTTTCTACTACTTGGGTGAAACACGCGTCTTCTTTATTTTACTTCGAGTATTATTTTCTTGTGACTTTGAATTTAATCACGATACTATAATGTCTTCGATGATGTATGTGAGTATTATTGAAATGTCTTCTTCGATTACATCATTCTTTGGAAACAAATTAGCAATAGCTAGATTTCTGAAATAACTTGAAATAATTTGAGTTTCTTGAAGGAAAATTTTCAGATAATGTTAATTATAAGAATTATATATAATTTATAATTTTTTATAAATAATAAAAAATAATAGAAAAGATGAGAGATATTGATGATATTGGAGATGGATAATATTGCTTTAATACATTTTTACTGAATCATTTTTCGGTATAATTATTTTAACAAATTTAGTAAAACATGATACTGATAATATTAATATTTGACAAGAGTATATATTTATAATAAATTCCTATAAATTTATTGATCTATTAATTGTAAATTAAACTTATCCATATCTCGTTATTAACTGGGAACAATTTTTTAAAAAGATTTTTGAAAACAAGTCAATTCAAATTTAATTCTTTCTTAATGTACAAAAGATTTTAATTCAAATTTTGCTTTTTCCGATATGAATAAATGTATGAGTGAATGTAATTACACACGCGACTGTGAAAATCTGTCAAGATGCCATTGAGACGTCATTTATGGTCAGGGTCAATCCTTAGGCTCAGTTTGGCAAACTCCCAGAAATTCCTGTCTCATAAGGTGCTGAATAATTCAAATCCGTGCAATTTTCATCGAAGCATCTTGAGAGTCTACGAATTTTCAGAATATAAAATTGATCTCTCTTCATTTTCAAACTCTACGCAATAATACTTTGCTTGTACAAACAATTTGTATTCCACGAAATGAAATATTTCTTGATTTATTTTGTCTTAATGAACTAATAATGAATTAATAATTAATTTGTCTCCCTGTGCCTTTGAAGGAATCTTTGGGAGCTAAGGTTGCTATGTTCAACCAATATGCTGACAAACATAGAGACAAGCAGAGCAAAAATCCGTTTAGTTCTGGTTTGGACATCGAAAAGCCGAAATTCTCGAAAGAAGAATATGGCAGGTATGTGAAATTTAAAATTTTGTCATCATTTTATATTTTATCGATATTTATAATAAATTGATAACGATATAACTGTTTTATATTACTTTGTAGTTAATTAACTATGTTTTATTATTCAATTGTTTTTATCATTAGACCAGAAGCAGGTTCTTTATCCGATTTACGCGGTCGCAAAGCGAACGCTCATGTTTTGAAAGAAATTCTGGAGCTTTGCGAAATTATTAGCCACGAAGGCACACCTTGTCGGGATCAACCTGACGTAATCGCCATTACATTTGGCGATATCTTTAACATTTACACAAATATTAGCAACAAATGTGTAGGATTGTTGCTGAGAGCGAGGAAACAGAAGTTTTTAGAATTCGAAGGCGAATGTCTTTTTCAGGTAAATGGATTAATAATACTTCCAATATTTTAATGTTTTCTCATTAAATTGAGAAAAATCATTTAGTTATGAATTTGCAAAGATTAAGTTTGATAAAAATTGATAATTAATTTTTTGTGTTTTTAATATTGTATTTACTCATTACTCTGTATTATATATATATAAATTTAATTTTTCCTAGAGAAGAGACGATAACGTACCAATATTTCTAATCAAACCCATCGAAGATATTCGTAAAGAATATAATCAACGACTTGAGGAAATCCGAAACATTGAACTGGATAGTTAAATTATCACTGTTTCTATTAATGTTACCATCAAATGACATTCGTGATTTTCATAATTAAAGGATCCAGTTTGACCTGTATTTATTCATTTATATTTCACAGAAAGTAACACGGATGATCAGTATAATATGTAATAATTTGTATTCAATTCGTCGGTTCTGTATATTGAGAATGAATGAATGCGGATCGGTGTAAATATTTTCGCGAGTGGCGCATGTGAGGTATTTTAATGTGACAATGTGGAACGATTAGCGATTAATACAATTTTTATAGAAATATTTTACTAAAACTGTTAATTATGTAAATATCTGGCGCAAAAAATAAATAATTGATATCTCGTATATTCTATGTGTTTCAAAGATATTGCATTAAGAGAAAATGACATAGTGATGGCAATTATATAAGTGACTATTTAAGTTTTATATGTAGAATTAATGTATGTGGTTAAATAAACTATTTTATAGTTAATATAACTATAACATAGTTTATTCAATTATGTGCATTCTACATAATATAAAATATATTGTAGTTTATCTCGCACTATGTTTTTCTCTGAGTAAGCATAATTTCACAACAATCCATATATCCCGTAGATACATTTTTATCGAAATGTAACGTCAGATTGCAAGCTGACTTGTTATTTGTTGTCTTTTAAATATTAAAGACATCATTTTAATGTCAAAACGACGATAGATAACGTCAACTTGCTACCTGGAAAGATATATAAATAAGATTATAATATAGTCCTGATCTACATTTTCTTATCATTTCGAGTGATTTTAAATAAGAGCAAATTTTAAAAGAGAGGAAAGAAAAAAGTATGCAAGCAAGATAATCGCATAATTTATATTTGTATATACAGTCACTTTACAACGCGCAGTTTGTTACACAATGTAGCTCGATTACTTTAGGTCAGCGAACGCCAGATGATCTCAGTACATACAGACGATATCAAAGTAAAAAAGAAAAATTAATTAATAAGAGGGGCGTCCTGCCGCGTATATCTCTCGCGCGAAAAAGATGGGCGACGACGTTGGGATATTTTATGTCCAACCGGAAGCTTCGATAAGCTTCTTTAATGTGTTGCAGGACAAACGAGAGCCTCGTATCTTCACCACGTATTCAGCGTTATGTGCAGCTGATTGAATTTAGTTACGAATTATTGGACTTGACAAAGATTGAATTGAAAACATTTATATTGCAATGTATTGACAAATTGTTATTGCTAAACAAGCGGTGAGGATAGGAGATCGAATCTCTCGCATTTTCAAAGGCAGCTAGTTCGATGCAGCACTCGATGATACGCGAATACTTCGATCATCAAAATGTACACATCTTTCCGAGAAAAACATCGATAGGGTTTCTATCTCTATATTGGCAGTAGCGTTAGTCGTATATTGCAACGGAAGCCAACATATTTCCTTTCTTTTTATCCATCTATCTGCATTTTCCTCTGACTCGGTCAAAGTGGCAATTTTGTTTATTAAATAAATTTAAGCAAAGATATATACGTAAAAGGGAGAGGATACTTGTCTTTCACTGAATTTAGCAAGAAGAAATAATTAGACTATTTGAAAATTATTTTTACGGTAAAAAGTTAAACGCTTATTGCTCAGTTTGTTTCTCGCTGAAAGAAAATTCGCTGAAGGCTGACTTTGATGTAAGTATTTTAATAAGTTTTGTGTGAAGACGAATTTGTTCCCTCTCCCCCTGAAATCTTGGATACGCCCATGAATTTTAATATAAATGTTTGTCGTTAATTTTTATAATTTTAACGCTTCTTTGTAATTTACACTGTTAAATTCACAATGTTAAAGTATATCCAATTTGAATTATTTTTTAATCATTTCTATAGGCCATTGTTCTGACTTAATATGTCATTAATTTAACTAAAATAAGATTTAATTCAAGAAAATGTATTTAATTTGACTCAATTTCGTTTATTATTTACTACTATTATTTATTAAATGTATATGTTAATATGGACATTGTTTATTTTGAAATTGAAAACACAGATATATATTGATTTAAATCTTGATACAAAGGAAGTTAAAAATAATAAAATATTATTTTTTTAAACTCAGGGATTGGGTTATCATTGCTTCTTTAATATCTAATGGTGTATCACTTGGAAAAGTAAATGGTTTCAATAGAAAGAAAAGCGTAAAAATGTCTAGATGTATAATTTTCATAATAAGTTTATCGAGTCTTGAGAAATGCAGATATAACCTTCTTTCGTTTTTTTCTCTTTTTCATCTCCATTATAAATATGAGCAAATATTGTGAAGGGATAAAGATGTTTAACAATTGCTTTTCTCTGTTGTCTCTTCAATTCTCTTTTACGGGGCACGTCAGTGGTTCGATATGTCGATAATAAGATAAACGGAGAGAGTAAAAAACCTTCCAAAAGACAAAAGTTCGCGTGTCGAAAAGGGAGGGATATGTGTACGAAAATTGCGCGCGATTGATATTCGCGTTGCTCGCGGATATGGTTCAATTGGACAGCGATCGTGATTGATCAATATGCCGTAAGAGCAGTCGTATTTCACAATTTTAATTACATCGTAGAAAGCCGAAATATAAATATGCATAAAATTCTTATCATATAATCTTCTCTTTTGCAATGGTTAGGAATTCTTTAATTTCTTGCATTTCATGTCTCTTGCATTTCACGTCAATTCGTGGCTCTTCACGAAGTAATTAGATTTTTCATGAAATACTACAACATATACAAAGAATATTCAAATATGGGTCGAAGAAACCCGACGATGTTCGCCGTTTTTTCGTGTAAGCGTATTTTCCGGGTCGTACATTGAGTCTTCACATTTAGCGCCGAATACGGCTGTTTTATTTATTCATTTGGCTATTATATTATTATGAGTGGCCTTTCATCAGCCTTTCATCAGATATACATATTTAGTGATAAATGTCGGATGTCAATACGGACTGAAATTAATGAGGGCTTGATTCACACTATCAGGGACGGATTTAATTGAATTGAGATGTTGAAAATTCTTTTTGGAAAGTGAGGCTACTTTTGTTTAACATACTCATAAGAAAATAATTTTATACTAACTTATAAATTCCTATATATTATTACATATATACTTCTTTCATATTATTACATTTATTCATATTATTTATTACTCAATTATAATTAATTCTACGATATTTTTAAATCAAGTAACGCATTAATTATTTATTTTATGAATGTTAATTATGCAACACATACAAAAATTTATATTTTCACGCATAAATTCCGAAATTTATTATTATGTCTGTAATTTGGGAAACATAAGTTTAATATATATTTGATTATACAAATTAAATTTAAATTTCTTATAAAATTAAAAAAAAAATACATCTTATAATTAAAAAACGCAGTCTTAGATGATATTAATCTTATTATATATATTTATTATACACATAAAAAATCGAATTATTATCTACGCAAAGTATGTACTTTTTTCTATCTAAATAATAATATTAAATCATCAAGTCTTCCCAATTGGAAGATTTTCGAGATTGAGATTGGACATACACTTATTTGTTAATACTGAGTTATTGCAAAGCGTCACTAAGCCCGTAGTTTGAATCAAGCCTTTTATACATTGTCTCTGGAAATGTTAACAATGAACAATTTACAACGACGATCGATATGTTACAATCATGGACGTTGCGTAATTTTATCGATCGCTCATTTAATGCTCTTTACAGAAGCGAGCAATCATTGTTTCCTTTTGTGTAACTATTGCAGCATTCGCGAATTATATTACGATCACTATTACAGAGTTTCTTCAGTGTCTTAGATCGAGTTGCATTAAGTTCGATTGCCAACAATGCGATAAGTCTCGACAACTTTATTTAGCATTTTTTGGAAATAAAAATTTCTTTTTTTTCAAACATATTATATATTATTTTTGCACTTTTTTTACAGTTTAAGTACGTACACGAAAGATCGATTTTTAACTAATATCTAAAAATATCTAAAAAAATATCTAAAAATTTAGTTAGATACAGATCTAAAAACAATTTTACAGAACCATTAAAATAATTACACAGAGATCTTAAGCATGATGAGTAATGTTACATAAAGTCGTTCTAGCAGTTTAAGCATCTTACATAATATGTAAGATCTATTAAGCTGACACAGTCACTTTAGCACAATCGAATAAAAGTTGCATAGAAATTTAGTGCTCTTTTTTTTTGTTGCTAATTTGCTGCTCTATTCTATTCGATTTTGTTGCTCCAGCCAATTCCGACAAAACAATGGCTGTGCTAGCATAAGAATAAAGTTAGCACAGCCACTCAAAAAAAAAAAATAAAATAAAAAATACGGCATATATTTTCAGCACATAATAAATATAAATTGTTAATTCTCGAAATATCTCGACTGATTACGGTCTGATCTGATTCTCAGATTTTGTTGCTTTTTGTTATAGAGTAAAAACATATTTAAAAAATTGTACTATTAAACAATTATCTATAAATAATCAGAACTGCACCGATAGTCAAAATCACATAGCATCAAAATCGGATTCATCAGGAATCGCGAGCAACAAAATCAGAGAACCATAATAACTCGAGATATATTAAGAATTAACAATTTATAGATGTGTTGACTCGGGGTGACTAGGGATGATTTTCGAGGAGATGGAGCAACATTATCGAGAAATAAGTAACTAATTAGCAACAAATTAGCACAAAAAGAATACGCCATATTTTTTAATTTTTTTTTTATTTCTTTGAATGACTTTCCTAACTTTATTCTTATGCTAATAGTCATTGTTTCTTCGGAATTAGCTGGAGCAATAAAATCGGGAATAGAACAACAAATTAACAACAAAAAAGCACTAAATTTCTGTGCAACTTTTATTCGATTGTGCTGAAGTAGCTGTGTCAGCTCAATAAACATCATTAATGAATATGTGTAATATAGTTCCCAAAACGCATTTCTTACGCATAGTAGTTTATGCTTGTCGCTCACAATAATTACCATATAAACTATTGTTAGATAGACATCAACAGCTATGCGTAAGAAATGCGTTTTAGGGATGATTATATAAATAAGAAATCGATTAGAATAACATTTTTATTCGAACATTGAAAATAACCCAATAGGGGTATATTATATTTAATTATTATTTATTCTTACAGAAATATATACATTTAGAATAAATCCAGCTTTGGCTCGTAGCTCCTTCCAATTCAATTTATTATTTATTATTTATTATTTATTTATTATTTATTTT
>NW_017259428.1:745207-750149 GCF_001594045.1 Atta colombica
TTAAAAATTACTTACAAATTTTATACAAATTTATTTTTACTAAGATCTTAAAAAAAAATACATAATTGTTTTAAGAGAATATATATAATTATTTTAGAGAATATATAATTATTTTATAGAATTATTTGCTAGAATATAAAATGATTTAAATCATTTTATTTAACAATGATTTAAAAATAATCATTTTTTAATCAATGTCAAATTAAATGTCAATTTAAAAACATGCAAAAAAAGGTTAATTTTACACAAGTAAAATATAATATTTACCGCAAGGTTGCTCCACCGGTGCCTGATGTCTCTTCCAGACCTCCTCCTCCTCTCAGAATATGATTAACATTTCGCACAGGACACTCGCGTAAAACACTCGCGAATAATAAAATATAATCGCGCGCGGACTATAACTTGAGTCCGATAACTTGAACGGCACTCCCGAAACGTTGCGACGAACCGGCTGCGGTTCGTTCATTTTTAAATCGGCGGTGAAGGTACGTTAGCTTCCTCGTTGGATTTTTACACGAAGAGAATGATTTTACTCAATAAAAATTTATCTAAAAATTTATCTAAATATCTTATATTCAGATATCTAAAAATTTTTAAATACTTGAGAAAAAAACGTTCTTTTCGTGTAAATATCCTCTGAGCCCTCCCACCACAAGATCGTACCCGTGAGAGGGAAGATAATCTGAAAAATATAATATATAACTATTATCTATATTACTATGCAATCGGTTAACTTTTAGAAATCAAGAATATCACGTCTGCAATTCGTTATCATTGCGAAATAAAGTCAGAGCAGATAAAAGGGTTGAATCTTTTACTTAGACATAAATGATTAGAGTCTAGAATGAAATAGGCTAGAGATTAATAAAAACGAAAAACGTTTCTTTTATTACCGATAAATAGTTACGGTTAATTTTTAAACGGATCTCCGTATCGAAAGGTGCTCAAAAAAAAACTTATTAATTATTAAATCATATTCATTGTAAAAGCAGGAATTGCGATTTTTTTGCACGAAAGTATTCATATTATTAACATTGTTTTTTTATAAATTTTATATCGTGTGTGATACCGTTCGTATAGACAAGTAGCCGTGTCGCGTGCCGCTCTTCTTTACATTTCTTTTGAAAAATATAATCGCGAAAAATGCTAGATATAATACGAAAGTTTATTTCATGAATATTCACATAATATGATTGCTAGTATAATTAATTATTATCATAAAGCTTCGTATTATATTTTTTTCGATTTTTTGCGATTACGTTTCAAAAGGGAATGTAAAGAAAAGCGGCACAACTACCTGCCTGTACGAATTTCGGTAAGACAATGACTGTATGGTAACTACGTATAAACATAACGCGCCGTTCCGTGCCACCCCGTACCATCCCCACTTCAAGGTCGCGCGCCGGTTGTCTAACTGTCGAAATATTACGCGTATTACAAAATTAGTAAAATAATCTATTCGTTTTAATATTCTTCGATGAATATTACGACGATGCTTTATTATATGATTTACGTTTTTTTTTAATTCGTTACGCACACAACTCATTTATATCTTAGGCCGATATTCATAGTGCCAGAACTTATATTCAAGACTCTTAAGTACAATTTTAAGAAGTCACGAATCAGAGGGCTGTATTAGTGCCTTAAGACATTACTTAAGACAGTCTTGAAATAAGAATGGACTGTGAATACCGCTCTTAGAGCCATATCTCTAATTTATATATCTCTGTAAATGTGTAACATGAATTCTATTTATACCCATTATTATATTTAGTCCAAAAATGTTTTATAATTTAAAAAATGTTTGCATTTATATAATGAATGTATAACTTATTATTCATATTCATTTGAATGTAAATCATCAAAGAGAGTAATAAAAATTGAGATATAACTCTTAGTACACACCTTAGGTTTGAGCAACATTACTATTTGAGCATCCTTACGTAATTAATCGTCAATTCGTGAATATTTAATTTTCGTAGATTAAGGTGCGATGTCCAGAGCAATTATAGCACACGTCTGTCTCCCTTCGCGCTCGCCGAGCGAATGCCGAAGTGATGACGTAGTCAACCATCGGGCCGCTCCCCTCTCGTTTTCGCCGCGCGATCGTCTCCTTTTTCCGGGCGCCGTTTAGATTATTGCGCATGAAAAATATTAATAGTTTATTCAATTATACGCATTTTGATAAACAGGTATTGTCGTACATTTCGCGCTTTGCTTTGTGGCATCTCTAGTTCTTCTTAAATCATATATTATAATATTTGCGCGATTCTTGTAAACGTAATTTGTAATTGTGTTTGTGTGCGTGGTATATTTTTGGTATTCCAACATTATATCTCAATTTTTATTATTTTCTTAAGTGATTCATTAATAATTAAAAGTTGATAATATTCTATATATCCTTTACATAAAGACGTGCAAATTTTATTGCGGAACAATTTGCGCTAAATGCAGCTTTGGCTAAAAGTATTAAATATCTTGTCAATCATTATTTAATTTTTTCAGTTAAAAAATTTATTTATGACACTGCTATTGCTGTAAATTATTCTGTTTTAAAAATTCTTTAAACGTACGTATGTAATGCCAATCATGACTCGGTAAAATAACTGTTATTTATTTAAAACAATTAAAAAATATAAAATACGTTCGGGAAACTTATTTAAAACATCGAAATAAAAAATAAATTAGAAGTGAAGTTATTTAAAATATTAAAATATTAAATAACTCTTTTATTTTTTTTTATTTAAAATATGTATTTTATCAGTTTTCTTATCGATTCCTATGATTTTATATTTTAAATAAGATTCTGAAACTCATTATGATTTTAAATAAATCATAATGCGTATAATTGAATAAACTATTAATATTTTTCATGCGCAATAATCTAAACGGCGCCCGGAAAAAGGAGACGATCGCGCGGCGAAAACGAGAGGGGAGCGGCCCGATGGTTGACTACGTCATCACTTCGGCATTCGCTCGGCGAGCGCGAAGGGAGACAGACGTGTGCTATAATTGCTCTGGACATCGCACCTTAATCTACGAAAATTAAATATTCACGAATTGACGATTAATTACGTAAGGATGCTCAAATAGTAATGTTGCTCAAACCTAAGGTGTGTACTAAGAGTTATATCTCAATTTTTATTACTCTCTTTGATGATT
The DNA here is from genome assembly GCF_001594045.1 of Atta colombica. Classification (NCBI taxonomy): domain Eukaryota; kingdom Metazoa; phylum Arthropoda; class Insecta; order Hymenoptera; family Formicidae; genus Atta; species Atta colombica. Next base: position 748,370 of record NW_017259428.1, read on the forward strand.
TACATTCAAATGAATATGAATAATAAGTTATACATTCATTATATAAATGCAAACATTTTTTAAATTATAAAACATTTTTGGACTAAATATAATAATGGGTATAAATAGAATTCATGTTACACATTTACAGAGATATATAAATTAGAGATATGGCTCTAAGAGCGGTATTCACAGTCCATTCTTATTTCAAGACTGTCTTAAGTAATGTCTTAAGGCACTAATACAGCCCTCTGATTCGTGACTTCTTAAAATTGTACTTAAGAGTCTTGAATATAAGTTCTGGCACTATGAATATCGGCCTAAGATATAAATGAGTTGTGTGCGTAACGAATTAAAAAAAAACGTAAATCATATAATAAAGCATCGTCGTAATATTCATCGAAGAATATTAAAACGAATAGATTATTTTACTAATTTTGTAATACGCGTAATATTTCGACAGTTAGACAACCGGCGCGCGACCTTGAAGTGGGGATGGTACGGGGTGGCACGGAACGGCGCGTTATGTTTATACGTAGTTACCATACAGTCATTGTCTTACCGAAATTCGTACAGGCAGGTAGTTGTGCCGCTTTTCTTTACATTCCCTTTTGAAACGTAATCGCAAAAAATCGAAAAAAATATAATACGAAGCTTTATGATAATAATTAATTATACTAGCAATCATATTATGTGAATATTCATGAAATAAACTTTCGTATTATATCTAGCATTTTTCGCGATTATATTTTTCAAAAGAAATGTAAAGAAGAGCGGCACGCGACACGGCTACTTGTCTATACGAACGGTATCACACACGATATAAAATTTATAAAAAAACAATGTTAATAATATGAATACTTTCGTGCAAAAAAATCGCAATTCCTGCTTTTACAATGAATATGATTTAATAATTAATAAGTTTTTTTTTGAGCACCTTTCGATACGGAGATCCGTTTAAAAATTAACCGTAACTATTTATCGGTAATAAAAGAAACGTTTTTCGTTTTTATTAATCTCTAGCCTATTTCATTCTAGACTCTAATCATTTATGTCTAAGTAAAAGATTCAACCCTTTTATCTGCTCTGACTTTATTTCGCAATGATAACGAATTGCAGACGTGATATTCTTGATTTCTAAAAGTTAACCGATTGCATAGTAATATAGATAATAGTTATATATTATATTTTTCAGATTATCTTCCCTCTCACGGGTACGATCTTGTGGTGGGAGGGCTCAGAGGATATTTACACGAAAAGAACGTTTTTTTCTCAAGTATTTAAAAATTTTTAGATATCTGAATATAAGATATTTAGATAAATTTTTAGATAAATTTTTATTGAGTAAAATCATTCTCTTCGTGTAAAAATCCAACGAGGAAGCTAACGTACCTTCACCGCCGATTTAAAAATGAACGAACCGCAGCCGGTTCGTCGCAACGTTTCGGGAGTGCCGTTCAAGTTATCGGACTCAAGTTATAGTCCGCGCGCGATTATATTTTATTATTCGCGGGTGTTTTACGCGAGTGTCCTGTGCGAAATGTTAATCATATTCTGAGAGGAGGAGGAGGTCTGGAAGAGACATCAGGCACCGGTGGAGCAACCTTGCGGTAAATATTATATTTTACTTGTGTAAAATTAACCTTTTTTTGCATGTTTTTAAATTGACATTTAATTTGACATTGATTAAAAAATGATTATTTTTAAATCATTGTTAAATAAAATGATTTAAATCATTTTATATTCTAGCAAATAATTCTATAAAATAATTATATATTCTCTAAAATAATTATATATATTC
>NW_017259429.1:0-424 GCF_001594045.1 Atta colombica
ATTTCAATAGTCCAATAAAATTATTTCTAGATTTGTATTTAGCCAAGTTTTTAGATACTTGAGTATTTAGTATTTGTATTTAGTATTTAGTATTTGAGTAAAAAGTATTTTTTTCCGTAAATCAAATAACATTCCATCGAACAAAGATTAATAATTTTTAAAAAATCATTGAAAATGATTGTCAAATTTTTCTTATTGAAAAATGATTCTTGTTTTTATATCAGTTTCTTTTGTACTACAGTTAAGAAATATTAAATTGCATGTATAAATGAAAGATAAATTATCATTTAAAAGTCCAAGAGTGTCATCTCAAGTTTTGACTTTATTAAAAAAAATTAATCTTTTATGTAAAAACAACATAATATAAGGCATTTTCCTTGAGATATCATATCGTCTTCTACGTCAAAAAAAATCATTACGACGC
>NW_017259430.1:0-1299 GCF_001594045.1 Atta colombica
ATATAGATCTAAAAAAATATATATAATAATATAACTTTAAAAACTTTCTTATAATAATTACTATTCCTATGACTAAAATTCGGACTAAACAACTTCCTAAAGTAATTAATTTTTCTAAAGAAGATAAATAAACTACATAATAATCAAAATAAAAAATTCAATTTACTAAAGATCCTAATATAATCCTCAATGACATTATAATAACTATTGATATATTAATTAATTTATCTTCCTTAATACATATATAACTATAAAATTTTAATCTTCTGTTAAAAAATAAATAATAAAAAAATCATAATGAATAAGATACAATTAACGATAATGATATGATTATATTAATACAAAATATATTTAATCCTCTTCTCCCATAAATAATTTCTATAATGAAGTCTTTTCTATAAAATCCAGCCATAAAGGGCACCCCTCTTAAAGCCATCCTAGAAATCAATAATCTTATTATTACATAAGGAATCACTTCATTTAAATTTCCAAATAATCGAATATCTTGTATTCTTTATTAAATGAATTACAGCCCTCGCAGCCATAAATAGTATAGACTTAAAAATTGCATGTACCAATAAATGATAATAAGCTATTATCCTAAACCCAAACCTTAAAATTATTATTATTAATTCTAACTGCCTTAAAGTTGACAATGCAATAATTTTTTTAAAATTATTCTCAAAATGAGCTATAACTCCTGATATAAATATAGTTAAAATAGAAATAGAACTTAAAATTATTCTTACATTTGTTTCTATTAAAAAACTATTAAACGAATTATTAAATACACCCCCACAGTTATTAAAGTCGAAGAATATACTAAAGCTGATACAAGTTGGAGCAGCTATAGCTAAGAGCAATCACACAGAAAAAGGAATTTGAGCCCTTTTAGTAATGGCAGCTAACAGTTTATTAATAATATTATTAATTCCAACCCACCCTTAAATATTACTAAATCTCACCTCTCAACTATCATCATTATTCTAATTGCTATTAAAATTCCTACATCTTCATTCGATTGAATAACACCGTAATTATCCCAAAATTATAAAATATATAATTATGATAACAAATAAATAAACAATATGATACTATCCCTAATCCATCTCAACCAACTAAAATCCTAATAATGTTAGGACTAATTACTGTTAAAACTATAGATAAAATAAATAATAACAATAAATAATTAAACCGGTTAATATACTTCTCCATATTCATATAAGTTACTCTATATAATATATAATTATTGAAGAAATTAATATAATAAATCTAATAAATAATATAGAAATTCAATCA
>NW_017259430.1:5438-6242 GCF_001594045.1 Atta colombica
TATATATATACAATTGAAGAGATTAAATTAATCTCTTCAATTACTATTTCTAAAATACCGTTATACTATTTTTATTCTTTCTTCTATTCCCTACTTACTCCTCCCTTCCTATATAAATACAAATATAAACTTGAATATCAAAATAAAAATATAATTTAAAATAAAAGGAAAAATAATCTTTCAACATAAATATATTAACTCATCATACCGCATTCGTAATTCCCCACGTATTAAAAATACTATCAAATTAATATACAAACACGTTCATAAACCACGTCATCATAAACCAATTAAATTAGTAAATATTCTCACTATTAAATACCTAAAAAAAAATAATCATACCATACTCAGCTATAAAAATCAAAGCAAAAACCCCTCTAAAATAGTCCATATTAAACCCTGAAACTAACTCTGACTCACTCTCAACAAAATCTATCGGCCTGCGATTCAATTCCGCTAACACTCTTACAAAAAATATCAAAAATAATGGGCTTTACATTAACCTATACTATATATATATACTTGCCATTTCATAAAATCCAAAAAAGAATATCTTTCCCTTAAAATTATCAACACCACAAAAATTATATTTAAACTAACCTCATATGATAAAGTTTGTGAAATAGCTCGCACAGCCTCAATTAAAGAATATGTAGAATTAGAAAATCACTCTATAAATATAAATATATAACCTATAATTGTTAAAATAATAATTAAAATTAATAAAGAATAATTTAAATAATAAATATTAGTATTATATCCATAAACTAACCAATTTCTTATTATTAATATAAACAAAATAAT
>NW_017259430.1:7366-9954 GCF_001594045.1 Atta colombica
AAAAATATTTTTTATTATTATCAAAAAACTATGTTTTTATTAAACAGTTGAACCTAATCATTTTGCCGAATTCCTAAAATTAAAATCTTATTTATCTATTTATACATTATTTTTATAATTAATTTTACTTATTTTATCTTTTAATTTTATCTTTTAATAATGTAATCTAAGTGTATATTACTTATTTTAATATGTGTATATTACTTTATTTTAATTTCTTTTATATATTTTTTTATATTACCCTCTAATTTATTCCATAAACCTAATAATAATAAAATTCAACATCAATATAAATCTCATAACATTTTTTTTTAATTGATTATGATAATAAATCTCTTTTCTGTTTTTGACTCTACCACTTCTTCCAACTTATCCTAAATTGATTTTTATTTTCCTGTTTATCTTACCTTAACAATTTTGACTCTTACCATCCCGAATTACATATTTATGAAATTTATTTACTAATTATATTTTTAATGAATTTAAAATCTTAATTAATTACTCTTTTTCAAATATTATTATTTTTATAAGACTTATCTTAATTCTTTTTTTTAATAATTTTCTAGGACTTTTCCTATATCTTAACCTATATCTTCACTACTTCAAGTCACATAAAATTTTGTCTCTTTATGTCACTTAGACTTTGAATAATGCTAATATTATACAGAATTATAAATTACTTAAATAACTTATTAACCCATTTAATCCCATCCGGAACTCTTTTTATACTAATACGATTTATAGTTATTATCGCATCAATTAGCTTAATTATTCGCCCTTTAACATTATCTATTCGTCTATCTGCAAATATATTTGCAAGTCACTTACTATTAACCCTTCTAGGTTCCTCAGAATTAAATATTTCTAATTCATTTTTCATTTCCACTCAAATTTTACTTTATATCCTTGAAATTTAAGTATCTATAATTCAAGTTTACGTATTCTCCATTTTATCAATCTTATACAGTAGAGAAACTTAACAAATAATATCAATCTCTATTCTAAATTCTTAATTTTATGTCAAATCATAGTCATAACCACCCCTTCTATTTAGTTACCCCTAGTCTTTAAACTCTGATTATTTTTTTTAGTATTTTTAATAACCTACTTTGTATTGTTAGATGATTCCATAATTTTTACACTCCTGTTTTATCACTCTCAATCCCAGGTACTTTAATTTGTATATATTTCTGATGACGAGATGTTCTTCGTGAAGCTCAAGGATGTCATTCTATTGATGTTTTTAAAGGTAAAAATAGGAATAATTTTATTTCAGAAATTTTCTTTTTTATTTCTTTTTTCTGAGTATACTTTCGTTCTTCATTAGCCCTCAGAATTGAAATTGGCCAATCATGACTCCCTATTATTCCATTTAATTCTTTTGATATTCCTTCTTAATACTATTATTTTAGACTCATCAAGCTTAACCGTTATCTGATCTCATGCCCTAATCAATAAAAATATAAATGAAAGAAAAAAAAGTCTTTTAATAACAATTATCCTTGGAATTTACTTTTCCCTTCTTCAACTAATTGAATATATTAATGCCCCTTTTACTGTAGCTGACTCAATTTACGGGTCAAGTTTTTTTATTGCTACTGGTTTTCAGGGAATTCATGTCATTATTGGAACCTTATTCCTCTCAATATTTCTAATTCGACTTTATAAAATACATTTTTCATCGTATCATCATTTTGGATTTGAGGCAGTGTCTTGATACTGACATTTTGATTTGAGATATAGTTTGATTATTCTTATTCATCTCTATTTATTGATGAAGATTTTAATATAATTTATTTATAACGTACCTATTTATTCCTAAACTACAAATACACTTAAAACAATTAATTTTTTTTTACTCCCTAAACTCTTCTTAATATTAATTACATATTACATATTTATATATTTTTAACTAATACTTATGTATTTATATATGTATTTATATTTATAAATATTATTACATTTATTTTCCAATTAAAAAATTTAAATAAATTAATATAAATAATCATAAATATTATTTGATTCATCATTTTTTTATTTATCTTATCTTCAATCTTATTTTTTATTAACTCCACTTTATTATCTCCAAAAAACTAACTTAAATAAAGAAAAAATATCCTCATTTGAATGCGGATTTAACCCATCATCTAGGGCTCGATTACCTTTTAGAACCTAATTATTATTAGACTAATCTTCTTAATTTCCGATATAGAAATTGCTCTTCTTCTTCAATTAATTTTTATCTCAATAAATTTTAATCCCTTTATTATTTCTTATTCGTTTACATTTCTATTCATTCTAATTTGTAATATTGGCCTTTATATTGAATATAATGAATACTCCCTCGATTGAAAAACAATGTAAATTAATAATGAAAATTTTTCTCTTTTTTCCCCTCAACTAAACTAAACTTTTACTACTCTCTTAACAAATTATAGCAAATCTAATCAAAATTTTTTTTCTATTAACAAAAGAATATTAATACATAACAATAATACATAAGTTAATACATAACATTTTAATTGCATTAAAAAATAATATTTACTATATATATCTTAAAATAATAGTTACTTTTATTTATAATCAAT
>NW_017259430.1:11525-11918 GCF_001594045.1 Atta colombica
TATTAATTAATTTATCTTCTTTAATACATATATAAAAATTTTAATCTTCTATTAAAAAATAAATAATAAGAAAATCGTAATGAATAAGATACAGTTAACGATAACGATATGATTATTAATACAAATATCTAAAATATATTTAATCCTTTTCTCCCATAAATAATTTCTGTAATCACGTCTTTTCTATAAAATACAGCCATAAAGGGCACCCTTCTTAAAGCCATACTAAAAATCAATAATCTTATTATTACATAAGGAATCATTCACACAATTCATTTAAATTTCCTAATAATCGAATATCTTGAGTATTCTTTATTAAATGAATTACAACCCTCGCAGCCATAAATAGTATAGACTTAAAAATTGCATGTACCAATAAATGATAATAAGCTA
>NW_017259431.1:0-6282 GCF_001594045.1 Atta colombica
GGACAGTTCACTGGCTCATACGAGTCATTTGATTCAAAATTGGCTCTCAGACAACATCGATATGTTTTGGTCCAAGGAATTCTGGCCTCCCAACAGTCCAGATTTAAATCCCTTAGACTACTATGTATGGAGCGTAGTTGAAAGGGTCACAAACAAATCTCGGCATCTCAATGTAAGGGGTCGTTAAGGACCCCTATTGAAGCAGCATCGTCGTCGACATGGACAGCGCTACAGTACAACGTGCGTGCGAACGCTTCAGACTGAGAATAGAGGCCATCATTCAAGCTAATGGGGGATATATCGAATAATTGTGCTTTACAGGGATTCCCCAAGTGCCATGTAAAAGAATTTTTTATAATATTTAATTTTTCATTACAAACATTTTATTTAAAGAAATTATTCGATTTGTCCGGATTTTGGTGACGCACTCTGTTTACATATAAATTAATAATTAAAAATTCTGCAATGATGTCCAATACCTAAAAATGGTTTTAAAATAACAATTAGAAAATTAAATATACACATTCGTAATCATATTTTTGTTAGAATTCTGATTAGGATTCTGATAATTAAATAAAAATTTAAAATTAATTTAAAATTTTATTCTTAATTCCTCATTTCCAATTATCAAATGTGTACATATGACGTATGTTCAGTCCTACCTGTCTATACTTATCATCTTACCTATATAATCCCTATCAATCGTCCATACTTATTGTCCTACCTACCTGTATTTTCATTTATTCGTGTCTATTCGCGAATATCTATCTCCATGTATTCTATCTACATTACTTTATAAATGTACAATAACACCGCGAATGTATAATATACGTTAATGGTTGCGTTCAGAGAAATAGATTTTCGATTATTATAAAATTCTTCAATTGATTCTTGCTTTTGGTTTCTTATGAATTTAAATAATAGAACTAATGATATATAGAAGAATTTTACAACAGTTGCAAAGCTGTTTTCTCTGCTGAACGCAGCTAATGTCTAACCATATATCCTATTGCGTATTATAAACTTAGTGGATAACTTAATCGCGATCATACTAATAATAAATAAGCAATAAGCAATAATATAATTAAAACAAGCTTTTTCAATCTTTAAAATACAAACAAATTAATAAATAACAGGGTTAATAAAAGTCAGTGCGGATAATTAAGCACAAGTTTTGTGGATTTTTTTTAATCTATCAAATTTGATTATCCGCGCTGTCTCTCATTAGTTGTTGTTTGTTGATATTTTTGTGTTTTAAATAACTCTCAAAAAATATAAGAACTCGCAATTTGCGAGCAAATTACCCTCCCGAATATTCAATTTACCTTTTACAAACTTGATGTCACACAATCAACCTATCTCTCAATGAGCAGAATGTCTAAAATTTACGTCTAAGACAACTTTAAGATATCTTTAAGAATTCTTTAAGAAACCTCTTTAAGATATTTCAAAGAATTCTGAAAGATATCTTGTCTTATGCGTCGATTTTAGACATTCTGCTTATTGGGCTCGTAAAGAGATTCTTTTTTTTCTTCTGGCCAAATTGACTCACCTTTTGTTGCTCACCTTTTGTTGCTCCTGGCCAACATTTTGGCTTCATAAGCCAAAAATCAACAACAAGGAGAAATACTCCTTTTCGCTGCCGACTAATATTGCCGGCATAAGCGTAAGACTTTACGCTTTTGTATTGTATAATGCGCGAAACACGAACGCGTCGCGAAGAGGCCATTGTATTAATAAAATAGACTAAATATTAATATAAACAATTATCATTAATAATAATAATAATTCTTCATTAATAATAATAATAATTCTTCATTAATAATAATAATAATTAATATACAAGTAAATTTCGCGTTTATTTTCTATTCGCGTTTATTCAAAATCAATATAAATATTCGATTAAATATAAATCTAAATTAAAAAATCTTCACGTAAATAATATTTTTATTTCAAGAGTCTCGAATATTACTAAATATTATACGAATAAATTAAATTGCTTAATGTAAATTTTATAATGTAATCAAAAAGACTTATTTAAAAATAAACTGACTGAAAATTATTAAATCAATTATCATCCGATAAAAGACCCATTTACGTATTTTTAACGATTCGAACGATTCGTTGCTAAATCTCATCTCAAAACATGCGGAGATAAAAAATTCAGATGAATGGTGTAAGATCCGAAAGGGATAATTTTCCCTCATTTCAATAAATATATCCCTATCGTATTTTGTATATTATTAGAATCATTTTTTGACTAATTTATTATTTCAAAATTAAGTATTTTAAGTAAATTAAGTAATGCAAAACTCTGAATTTTAAAATAGTTATAAGATAAAATTCTTATATTTTTTTGATAAAATATATATTGGATCTTACATCAAGCTACTTATTTTAACTGATATAAAATCCAGTTACTATATATGAATAAAAGATTAAGCTGCAGTAAGTGCATTGAGATAAATAATAATAATAATTAATAAATATAAAATGTCCTTTACAGAAAAGCGAGATTAATAAATTATATGCTCTACATTATAATTTTTGTTGTCATTTCATTAGTAAGACATATACAAATAAGTGTGAAAAAAAAGGAATTTCTTAGAAAAAAATTCATATTATAGGTATATGTGTACCTATACGTATATGTGTATACATATGTATATACGTATAATATATAGATTGCTTTTCTGCATCAACTTGTATAAAACTTAATCCTGAATGAATATTTGAAAATAGGATAGATAGGAAAAATAAGAAAATAATATTTATTAAACTGTAACAAACACTTTTATATAATCTGGTATCCATAGAAAATAATTTCATACTCTAATTATTATTTTATAGAAGCTTTATATTTTTTAATTTTCTGTATTTCATATATTTCAAAAATACAAATATTTTATCCTTTTTCGTTTTAACTTCCAAGATGTATTATTTTAGTATAAAAAACGATCATCGAAAGAATTCATTTTTTATTATATTTTTATAATTAAATTGCTTAATAATAATAAAGCGTTTTTACATTAACATGTATGAATTTACAATTAGTACACAAAAAAATTTATCCTGGTAAAAAATTTTTCATGAATATATAATTTTTCATGATATGTATAAATATAGATAAACATACATAAATATTCATAAACATGTATAATCGTATACAAAATACGTTCATACATGTTCATACATCTCTTTTTCTTTTATAAAATTACTTTTTAGTGTAACAGAAATAATAGTAAATAATAGTAATGTAACTTTAAAAATAATTAAAGGGATAATTTTCGCCGATTTTTCGTTTCAGGAAAAAAAAACAAGTTTGGAAAAATGTAAAAAAATTGCTCAAACACAATTATAGATAAATAATTTTTTTACATTTCTCCAAACTTTTTTAAAAAACAAATAGTATAAAAATTACCCTTTTAATTATTTTTAATGTTTTCACATTACTATTATTATTTTTATCGCACTAAAAAGTTATTTTACAAAAAAGAGAGAGGGATATATGAATATGTATGAACATATTTCATATATGATTATACATATTATATATTTATGGATATTTATATATATTTATACATATTCATGAAAAACTTTTTACTGAATGGATGTAATGTGACATTATAAATTTAATAGTATGTACAATAAATTCCATATAATAAAGAGGTATTCAGGATTAAGTTTACTCTAATTTATTATGTTATTATTTATCCATTTTAAGATAACGGATGTATGGAATGTTACACATATAGTATATCCATATATATTTAATAAATTGATGCATCTATAGATATATAGTAATTAATAAAATTACCACACATCCGTTACCCCAATAAAAACATTAATTTATCACTCACCAATCCGATGCGCAACAGCAGAGTTATCAGCAACATCGCTACGATGATTCTGTAACAAAAAGAATAGAAAATCCAAATTAAAACAGAGTAAAAAAAATCAATCAATATTTCAAAAAATATTTACTAAATGCAAAGTTCTTTTGAAAATAAAATCATATAATATTCAAAATATATAATTTTTATAAGCATCGAATTTTTTAATTTATGATTCATTTATATTTATAAAAATAATTATATTACATTTTCTTAAAAATACATGTTTATAAAGTTTCAAAATAATTTTAAAATAATCTTTTTATTCTAATTATCATTTTTAAATTATTAAAATAAAACTACTGAAGAATAAATTTAAAAGAAGAAGGATACAGATGTGTTACATAAATAAAAAAATCAACCAATATTTCAAAAAATAATATTTACCGCAAAGTTGCTCCGCTGATGCCTCTCCCAGTTCTCCTCCTCCTCTTAGAATAGGGGTTGACATCCTCTCGCACAGGACACTCGCGTAAAACACTCGCGAATAATACACTATAATCGCGGACTATAACTTGAGACTATCCGACGGCACTCTAAACTATTAACTTAAACGGCACTCCCGATGCAAACGCGCGACGCGACGAACCGGCTGCGGTTCGTTCATTTTCAAATAAATCGGAGACGAGGGTACGACGAAGGTAGCTTCCCCGTCATTGAATTTTTACACGAAGAGAACGATTTTACTCAAGTATCTAAAAATTTATCTAGAAATATCATTCAGATAGATCCAAAAATTTTTAGATTTAGATAGATTGAGAAAAACCGTTCTTTTCATGTAAATATCCTCTGAGTACTACTGAGTCCTCCCATCAAGATCGTACCCGAAAGAGAAGATAGTCTGAAAAATGTAATATATGTAATTATTATCTATATTACTATGCAATTATTATACAATCGGTTAACTTTTAGAAACAAATATCAAACACACGTCTGCAACTGTTATCATTGCGAAATAAATTCAGCGAATAAAAGGGTTGAATTTTTTATTTTAATTTATCTTTTATTTTTTTTTATTTATCTTTTATAGATGATGTCTGTAATAATGATTAAAGTCAATGAGCTAAAGATTAATAAAAAAGAGAAACGTTTCTTTTATTATCGATAAATAGTTTCAAAGTTACGGAAGTTACGGTAGAGTAATAGTAATGAATGGATCGACGACTTACAGAAGAGCCACGGAGTATCACTGCCACGGAGTATCACAGTACGAAAGGATTGGCATATTTCTAAGAAAATGTTTGAACACGGGATATTGGAGTGGCGAGGAACCAAAATACGAATGTAAATAAAAGATACCAATATTATATCTTTGAAATGTATCTAAATAATATCGCTTTTGAGATATGATATTTTTATACTACGAAAAATCTTCAAATTTTATCGACTAATTTTCAAAGTTTTTTAAAACTAAGTAATAAAAATTTTTCATCAAAGATCCATTGGCAGCAAATTATTTAAAATAAACTTAATGTCATTAATGTTACGAATTGTTTATTTTACTCATCGAGGAAATAAATACGATGAAAAAGTTGAATCAGTTACATGATTGTTGTTTGTATCACAGTAGCCACGAATGAGATAGCACAACCTCAATGTAGGCACGAGCGTTGGCATCGGAACTGATATCAGTATCTTTATATTAATTATCCTCGGATTAATTTATCTTAGACTGTGAGTATTGTTTCTCGAGATAATATGCACATTTTGTTCAAAACATTTACGAATTATATTCGTAGACGAAAAGCCAGTCGAAAATGTTCAAGCTGCGGAACGAAAGGAGGATCAAAACGCCCCCGTAACGATACTAAATCTTTCGCGATGAATGATGGCACGCATAATATCACATGTATGAGAACGTCCCCGAGGATGGTCTCTACGATAATCCGTACAGTCTAGGTGGCAATACATACAGGTAAATCTGTGCAATCATAACTGTGCAAAACAATTTAAAGAGATGCACCAATTCGATTCGTACACTGTAGAAAAGTATGTAAAATTACATGAAGAATAGGGTATTACATAAAAATATATGGAAATATATAAAATTGTTTTTTTAATAAAAATTAATACTTTTATTTCTAATTGTGTAATATTGGGTTGTCCGGAAAGTTCGTGCCGCAAAAGATTTAAATTTAATAAATGAAATTAAAAATTTAAATCTTCTGCATCTCAATTTTCCTTCAAAATCGGCACGACCCAATTCCGGACAACCCAATAAATAAATTTTTATGTTTGACAGAAAATTACACAATAATAATAATATATTTTATAATTTCTGTAAATGTATAAATTTTTGTGATATCATATAACATAATGATAATATATAATAATATTTATATTTTTATACATATCAAAAAATAACTTAAGAAAAATTTTATGAAATTCG
>NW_017259431.1:6382-8162 GCF_001594045.1 Atta colombica
AAAAAAAATAATTTGACACTAGATGTATTGATGGGCGAAAATCATTACTTCCAGTTGTGGTAGCCGTAACATTTTTTTCTGTGCGCGAAATTTATTTTCTAATTATTAAATAAATAAAATAAAAGATAAATAAGATTGATATCGTGTTATATAAATTGATATGTATTCGTAACAGATACGGCGGTCATTCAAGAAGAATGTATGGCAGATCCGGACATTATAAGGCCGAATCAGTTTCCAATAGAAATGGAATCACTATCAACGGAGTGTTTGTGCGATAGTAATTCGTAATTCTATCATCACGGCTTTCTCGATGTCGAGAATCGCATGCAGAAAACTGCTTTGGCTTCTCGAAATGTGTACAGAAAACACCGAAGAATTTATCGTTATTTATATAATGCCTGCTAAAGGCGCAATAATTTATGTAAATAATTCATAAAAACGAGAAAAGGAGAAATGTGTGGAAAGAATTACACACCGACGAGATTTTTTTTTTTCTCTGAGGATCAACTGTTTTGTATGATTCTGTATATACGGTGTATCAATCATTTAGGTTTATTATACGTAGGCTCTAAGTAACATGTTGTAGCGTAAGTTTACATTGTGCGAATAAAGAAATCAATGATCTTGTTATAAGTTTACACTTTGTCATACATATCTCGCTTAATATCCCCTTCAAATTTAGTTTTCTAAAATTTCCCTATTTTCTAACGCTAATCTTTAAAAATTTGGATCTATAAGATTCACCAGAGAATCAAGCATATCTAACTAAATTTATCTGAATAACAATACGACATCAATCAGTTTTAACTTGTTTATTTTAAGGAAATGAATGTATGCAATGCTATCCATATATTGTTAATAAATCCATGCATAAATCCATGTATTCAGATGTATGTACATAATATACTAATAAAATTAGCATATATCCGTTACCTTAATAAGAATGTTGGTTCATCACTCACCGACCCGATGCGCAACAGTGGAGTTACATCTGCAACGATGATTCTGTAACAAATGAATTCAAATTCAAATTCAAATTCAAATTAACAGAGTAAAGAAGTAATCTTTAAAAAATAATTATTATATGAACACATGCAAATTACTGAAAAATAATCATGCAATTGTGAAAATACAATTTTTGTAACCATCCAATTTTGTATCCATTGCATAATTAGATATAAAATAATTATATATATTTTCTCAAACAATTATATGTATTCTTTAAAGAAGATCTTAGCAAAAATAAATTTGTATAAAATTTTAAAGTAATCTTTTTGTACAAAATTTCAAAGTAATTATTGGGTTGTCCGGAAAGTTCATGTCGATGTTGAAGAAAAATCGAAACGCAGAAAATTTAAATTTTAATATACATTTATTAAATTATATAGATTAGTCGGCATGAACTTTCCGGACCAATAGTAACGGAAATGTAGTAGTTTCCTTATAATTCTCGAAATAATAAAATAGTGAATGAAGACAAATGAGAGTATAATTGTTATAGCGTAATTAAATAATACTGTACTGAATAACAATATTATTTAATTACGCTACAATAATTGCGTTATAATTTTATTTGCTTTCATTCACTATTTCAAACTAATTATTAACTCTCCTTTTGTCTAATTTTAACAAGTTAAAAATTACTTAAAAATTTTATACAAATTTATTTTTGCTAAGATTTTCTTTAGAGAATACATATATAATTATTTTAGAGAATATATATAATTACTTTAGACAAAATATAATTATTTTATAGAATATATAATTATTTAAATCA
>NW_017259431.1:8262-11678 GCF_001594045.1 Atta colombica
TATAACTTGAGTTCGATAACTTGAACGGCACTCCCGAAACGCGCGACGCGACGAACAGGCTGCGGTTCGTTCATTTTTAAATCGGCGGCGAGGGTACGTTAACTTCCCCATTGGATTTTTACACAAAGAGAATGATTTTACTCAATATCTAAAAATTTATCTAGCTCAGACATATTCGAAAATTTTTAGATGTTTCAGAAAAACCATTCTTTTCGTGTAAATATCCTTTGGGTACTGAGCCCTCTCACCACGTCAAGGTGTATCCGTGAGAGGGAAGATAATCTGAAAAATGTAATATAACTATCATCTATATTACTATGCAATCGGTTAACTTTTAGAAATGAATATCGCGTCTGTAATTCATTATCATCGCGAAATAAAGTCAGATAAAAGGGCTGAATCTTTTATTTATACATAAATGATGTCTGTAAGATATGATTAAAGAATGAAATAAGCTAAGGATTAATAAAAAAGATAAATGTTTCTTATATTACCGATAAATAGCTTCAAAATTACGGTTAATTTTTAAACGAATCGTATAACGAAAGATGCATAAAAATAAAAAATTAATTAAATTATTAAACTGTGAAAACAAGAATGTGACTTTTTTTTGCACGAGAGTATTCATATTATCATTGCTTTTTTATGACTCGTGTGATACCATTCCTACAGACAAATAGCCGTGTCGCGTGCGTTCTTCTTCACATTTCTTTTTGAAAAGTATAATTATTAAAAATGCTAGATATAATACGAAAGTTGTATTTTATGAATATTCACATAATACGGTTGTTAGTATGATTAATTATTCATAAGTGTCGTATTATATTTAGCATTTTTCACGATTACGTTTCAAAAAGGAATGTAAAGAAGAGCGGCACGCGACACGGCTACCTGCCAGTACGAGCTTCGGTAAGGGAATGACTGCACGGAAACTACGCACAAACATAACGCGCCGCTCTGTGCCACCCCGTGCCTTCTCCACTTCAAGGTCGCGCGCCGATCAACTGTCGAAATACCGTTAACGTATATTTTAAAATTAGTAAAATAATCTACTCGTTTTATTACGTTTTAATATTCTTCGATGAATTACACACGATGCTTTATTATCGATTTATTATGTGATTTACGTTTTAGTTCTTGAATTTGTTACGCGCATAATTATATCTTAGGCTGATATTCATAGTCACAGCTTATATTCAAGACAACTTAAGTTCAATTTTAAGAAAAATCACGAATCAGAGAGCCATATTAGACATAGTTAAGATAGTCTTGAAATAAGACCGGACTATGAATATCCCCTTAGATATCTCTAATTTATATGTGTAAATGTATAATATGAAAATTCTATTTACATCCATTATTATATTTGGTCCAAATTGTTTTATGATTTAAAAAAAGGTTTGCGTTTATCTTTATTTAAAAAATGTATAACTTATTATTCAACTTTATTTGACTGTAAATTATCAAAGAAAATAATAAAGATTGAAATATAACTCTTAGTACACATCTTAGGTTTGAGCAACATTACTATTTCTTTATGTAATTAATCATCAATCCGTGTTCGTAAATCTCATTTTCGTAGATTAATGCGCGACACCCGGAGCGATCGTGCCATGCGTGCGTCTCCCTTCGCGGTTGCCGAGCGAATGCCGAAGTGATGACGTAGCAATCACCGCGGCACCGCCACACTCACCCCTCCCCTTCGCTTTTCGCCGCGCGACTTTTTTTCGCGTTTTTTGCCTGCTTTTTGCGCCGTTTAGATTATATCTAACTGCGTATGAAAAATATTAACGATTTATTCAATTATTATTCGCATTTTGACAAACGAGTATTGTCGTACATTTCGCGCTTTGCTCTGTGGCATTTCTAACTCTTGTTAAATCCTGTTAAATCTAAATATGTTATAATATTTGCGCAGTCCTTGTATTTTTTCAGCTAAAAAATTAATTTATGACACTGCTATTGCTGTAAATTATTCTGTGTTTTAAAAATTCTGAAAATTTATGTATAATACCAATCTAGCTGAAAAAATTAAATAATGATTCACAAGATATTTAATACTTTTAGCCAAAGCTGCATTTAACACAAATTGTTCCGCAATATTAATAAAATTCGCATGTATCTTTATATAAAGGATGTATAGAATATTATCAACCTTTACTTAATTATTTATGAATCATTTAAAAGAATAATAAAAATTGAGACATAATGTTGGAATATCGAATATATTCCACGTACGGAAACACAAGTACTGATTACAAGAACCGCGCAAATATTATAACATATACAGGATTTAATAAGGGCTAGAAATGTCACAGAGCAAAAGCGCGAAATGTACGACAATACGTTTGTTAAAATGCGAATAATAATTGAATAAATCGTTAATATTTTTCATACGCAGTTAGATATAATCTAAACGGCGCAAAAAGCAGGCAAAAAACGCGAAAAAAAGTCGCGCGGCGAAAAGCGAAGGGGAGGGGTGAGTGTGGCGGTGCCGCGGTGATTGCTACGTCATCACTTCGGCATTCGCTCGGCAACCGCGAAGGGAGACGCACGCATGGCACGATCGCTCCGGGTGTCGCGCATTAATCTACGAAAATGAGATTTACGAACACGGATTGATGATTAATTACATAAAGAAATAGTAATGTTGCTCAAACCTAAGATGTGTACTAAGAGTTATATTTCAATCTTTATTATTTTCTTTGATAATTTACAGTCAAATAAAGTTGAATAATAAGTTATACATTTTTTAAATAAAGATAAACGCAAACCTTTTTTTAAATCATAAAACAATTTGGACCAAATATAATAATGGATGTAAATAGAATTTTCATATTATACATTTACACATATAAATTAGAGATATCTAAGGGGATATTCATAGTCCGGTCTTATTTCAAGACTATCTTAAGTATGTCTAATATGGCTCTCTGATTCGTGATTTTTCTTAAAATTGTACTTAAGTTGTCTTGAATATAAGCTGTGACTATGAATATCAGCCTAAGATATAATTATGTGCGTAACGAATTCAAGAACTAAAACATAAATCATATAATAAAGCATCGGGTGTAATTCATCGAAGAATATTAAAACGTAATAAAACGAGTAGATTATTTTACTAATTTTAAAATATACGTTAACGGTATTTCGACAGTTGATGATCGGCGCGCGACCTTGAAGTGGAGAAGGCACGGGGTGGCACAGAGCGGCGCGTTATGTTTGTGCGTAGTTTCCGTGCAGTCATTCCCTTACCGAAGCTCGTACAGGCAGGTAGCCGTGTCGCGTGCCACTCTTCTTTACATTCCTTTTTGAAACGTAATCGTGAAAAATGCTAAATATAATACGACACTTTATGAATAATTAATCATACTAACAACCGTATTATGTGAATATTCATAAAATACAACTTTCGT
>NW_017259432.1:0-17245 GCF_001594045.1 Atta colombica
AAAATGAAAAAGTAATTAAATGCTAAATGTTAGAAATACTTGAAATACTTGAAAGTAAAAATGTAATATATAAATGCTGGTTTGAGTATTGATATATGATCATCATGGTGTGACAGTAAGCTACTAAACAAATAATTGCATAAGTAATTGCATAAGTAATAATTGCATAAGTAATAAATCATTCAGATTCGTTATATAATAGCGGAGAAATTAAGGAAGACCACATTGGCTTTAATGCCATCTTCTCTTTTAATTTTTGTTCAGGTGGAGGCGTTTCGAAGATTTCAAGGTCAACTTCGTTTTTTTAAATAGAATTATATGAATTTTTTTACATAATATGATTTCTCTAATTATTCTGCATAAAAAGTATTAAGATAATAGCACCAAGAAAATTAATAGTTTACGAGTTATTTTACATCTCATTCTGACGTAACTTTTTATGTCAAATAAAACGGATACATCGTGCTTCATGGAAAACAAACATTCTTTTAATTATAACATTTTATTTAATTTTATTTTTTTAAATGTCTCATTTTTGCCATTTTGTAGAAGTTACACTTGTTTAAAGTTTATCAATTTTTTGAAGGCGTAAGAGGTGATGCTTTAATTTTCACGGGTATTATACTATGTTATAAAAATTTGTTTAATACTTTTTAGATGAACTTATGAGATCGCGTTTAGACAGACATAACATTATCAGAATTTTATTTAACGTTAACCTTAGTACATTCTAGCAATTCAATAATTGTGCTAATCAACGTAGGTCGAGCGAATATGCTATATTCTTTTATGTCATGCGTGTTATTTCCTTTAGTAAAGTGGAACGAATTAATATATATCATGACGAGAAAACGTCTTATCTGTTAATGTTAGTTTTGAGTAGCGTATAGAAATTATTGCAATGGGTTAAAATTCGAATTTCTGTATATTATATAGCTTTGTAATAAGTACCTGATAGCACATGTATATCTGTTTCGCGCATAATGCACTTGATGTTCCATTTAACCTTGTTCATATTTGATGAACAATAAAGATAATAATGCATTACGCATGAAATGGAAAGTATAGTTAAAACAAAAAACATTATTTGATCAATAATTTTATAGATACAGGGTGACCAACGGGAATGAGTTGCAACTCAATGGTTATTGCTTCGCAACATGTAGGCTGAACAAAATGAATCAAACGCGACTTTGGAGAAAACCTGTCAATTTTATTATCACCAT
Source organism: Atta colombica (assembly GCF_001594045.1). Taxonomy (NCBI): domain Eukaryota; kingdom Metazoa; phylum Arthropoda; class Insecta; order Hymenoptera; family Formicidae; genus Atta; species Atta colombica. The sequence goes on from NW_017259432.1 coordinate 1,227, forward strand.
ATATATTTAAAAGATAATGTAATTATTTAATAATTAAAACGTTACAAAGAAAAGGGGAAAAGTATATTTGCGCGCTTGAATGTCACGCCCAGATGCGTCTCGTGTTCAAGCGGCATCCGATACGGATCGCGCACTCGTCACTCGCGTAAACAAAAATAATTTTCTCTTATAAACAATAAGAGCCTTAATAATGCAAGTCAAGTATAATGCCAGGTCCCAAAAGGCATGAACAACGTGGACATAGGCGTCAGAATTTTTTCCTGGCGAAAAAGGTGGGAGCATGAATGCACGCAAGTATTTTGTCCATTTTTATAATATTTCAATTGTTAAATAATTAAATATTATATGTGCAGAGTGTTCGATAAGGCTCTCGCAAAGTAGTAGAGCAGACTAAACTGACATCGAAAATTCTTCTGCTATTACAATTTTCGCAATAGTTAATAAAATATTAATTACAAAAAGTAATAGAATATTGGTCTTCAATAATTTTTTTCTCAAGTTCTATCAACTTTACAGAAAAACAGCAAGAGAGATAAATTGTTTATTTTCTTTTTATTTTCTTATAGAAGTCTGAGAATTTTTTCAGAATTTTTTAGTAACACATTTTCTCATGTTGATAAAAATAATTGCCAATAAAAAAATACAATAGTAAAAGGTACATACAAAATTCTGAAAAAATTCTTGGAATTATAAGAAAATAAACAATTTTTGTTTCTTATTGCTTTTCTATAAAACTGATAGTACTTGAACAAAAATTATTGAAAATTAATATTTGATGAATTTTAGTAATTGATATCTTGTTAACTATTATAAATATTGCAAAATAGTAGAGAATATTGTGACTTAATTTAATCCGCTCTACCTCTATTACCGAAAGTTTTATCGTTACTTATCTCATTACTTATATATAGACATTTCGTATAGAGGAGACCAGGGCTAGCAGACTCATTTTTCGAATTTTCACAGACAAAATTAAGAGATTTATCAAAAAAATGAATTCTATACCTGTTACTACATACATTTGACTTCCTAATAATATTTTAAAAATAAGGGGAAACTGATAATAATAATTAATATGAAAAAATTGCATTTTTTAAATGCATTCCATCTGATTCAACTACCCCTGGGAATAATTGTAAGATTATTACAATGAAGATTAATATATTTTAAACTACATATTAATAAAACTTTAATAAAAATATATTTTAAACACAAACATTCGCTTAGCAGGACAGAATAATGCTTCTTTTTGCAAAATTTGTTCGTTTTGTGCAAAAATACATCGAAATGAGCCCAGTTTTCGAGATTGGATATGAGGGAACTAAACTTATAACATTTATCACTGAGGTAAATCTCTTTAAAGGAATAAAATTTTGAGTAAGTACTATTAGAGTTTAAAGTTATCACTAAATATTATAAGTCATACAATGATGTTAGTCTACTATCCCCCCATCCGTTCATTTTTTAAAATCATTAACAATAACAAAGGCATATAAACAAAAAAAATCTGCGTAACTTTATTAAGTAAGAACTATACTTACTATCTAAACAGAAATAAAATATCTCAGACAATATATAATTGTAAAACAAACCTTCACAATAAAAATATTTATACTTAAATACTTATTATTAGATGTACGATTTTTTAAAATTGTAGCGTAATTTCTACCATATATGTGTTCGCAATTCACAATGAGATGTTATGACAGACTGAGCGGCAAGTCGCTGCTGCGTGCTCAGGCACGTTTATGCATATTTTGTTTTTAATGTAACCTCGCTTATTCTATTTACTCCGGTCTTCCCTATATATACAATAAAGAATTTGTGTTAAATTTAACATATTTCATGTGTGAAGGATTTTATTCATTTTATTTCAATTTTTTATCAATTTTTCCTTAGGTCTGTCGTTATTATAATGATTTCTTTTTATTTCTATGAAGAAAAATACGTAAGAAAATGTAAAATTAAAACGTCCCGAGCGAAACTCTTGAAAATTTCTATCCTTCTTTAGTAGCGCCACAACATTTGTGCATCGATGCTTACGTCTCATTTAAACTTTTTTTGTGTCTTTATAAACTTGCCAAGATGCCGCTACAGCGCCAATCAGAATCGATCTATATGAAATACTACAGGATGTTTGGAAATTAATTTTATAAATAATAAGTTTTTCGCAAAGGAACAGACTAAACTGAGAAGAGAGTTCTCTATCATTTTACAATTTTCGCAATAATAACAAGATATTAATTGTTAAAAATTGCTCTTTGAAAATTGGTTTTTGATAATTTTATACTCAAATACTATCAACTTTACAGAAAAACTGCAAAAGACGAAAATTGTTCATTTCCTTCTCATAGAACTATACGAATTTTTTCAGAATTTTTTATCAACTTTTTAGCACTGCATTTTTTTCATTTTTATCAACGTGAAAAAATACAATATTAAAAAATTCTGAAAAAATTCTTAGAATACAGGATTTTCTGATAAAAAATGATATCAAAACAGAACTTTTCTTCTTAGGAAAATGGTATACAGTATTTTTCTTCTCAGTTTAGTCCGTTCTGCTTCTGTGCGAAAGAATTTATCACTAATTTCTAAACATCCTATATTGATAAACATATGCTCTAAAAACTCGATTTATAATCAATTTATACTTTCAGGCGGTTTTTCTTTCTATTAAAAAAGGTAGTATTTTACAAATTTTATTACAATAATGATTAACTAACAACACTGAAAAATATCTAAGGCATAACAATTCCCACGATTACAATTAAGTCGCGATTAGTAATCTAATATAAATGCAAGAAATAGATAAGAAAAATTTAATTACCAACTTTAATTTCTTAAAAGTTATTGTAGATAGTATAGTACTAAGATATATCCGCGATGTTACGCTTTTGTCGCAAACGATATTACACAACAATTTTATTATTGAGTACTAATTTAATATTATATCAGTAATCTCAAGACTCAAAAGAATAAATTGCTCTGTCATATGATAATTGAATTATTAGCTTTTTGACAATCAATTTCGAATGATAACTAGTCCCGATTTTGTAACAGTAATATTATGTTATACATACGCTTCTTTTCCATCATCTAAATTTATATAAATCAATACCTATGCCATTTTTGTTTTTCATTCGATATACTGAAAGCTAAATTTTAACAATGAGTTATAAAGCAAAAGGCAAATTGATTTAAATCAAATTCTGATAAATATATTCTTCGTAGTAAATAAATAATTATTTATATTTTATAGAATCATATATAGAAGAAACACAATCTATAGAAATCAATACCTTAAACGTTTTAACTAAATCTTAAGTGGTTATATGATACTTTGTGAATTTAAATATATAATATTATACTTAATTATTTAAAATACGCGCCGAAATGATTTTTTGATTTTTAAACGCAAACTTTATTCTAAACTATCGCAGTAATATAACAATAAATTGACTAGCAATTTGACAAATTGATGCTTTTTTTCATCTTAGAATTATATTAATAACACAAAATATTAAATTACACATTCTGTTAAATGTTAAATGACACATTCTGTAAATAATAAATTTCTATTTCGAAAAATATTAATTTGATAGTGAGTCGAACCTGGATCTCTTGCATTCCGTGTGAGCGTCCTAAGAGATCCGGATTCGACTCCCAGCTCAGATAATATTTTTCCAATAAGAAGAATTAATTACAGATTTTATTATGTCATTCAATATTGTTAAGATTATTTTAAGATAAAAAAGCATCATATTATAGAATTGACAGTCAATTAATTCGTGATATTATTGCGATAATTTCCTTTTCAAGACTGAATAACTAAATATAAATATTATTCTTAATTATGGATAATTCATAATAAATTATATTGTTACAAGAATAACTTTATGTACCTTTAATTTACAAAAAATATATTGTGCGCAATAACTACTAATCATAAAACATGATATTATTAACTTCAACTCAAGACGATACTTCATTAAAAGTATCGTAGATAAAAAGCATTCAATAAATACTTTAGAACCTAGTGTAATATTGCAAAAATAGTTACGTTTATAATTTGTGAAACACACGAATAAAAAGAATTCAGCGATATTAGCGAGCTAATCTAGATCTTCTGTGTGTTTATTCTATCATTCAGTACTTGTTAGTTGATATGTACTCCGTTCTCCAATACAGTAATCCTCACAAAGTTTCTAGAAGATTTGCAAAAACTATTTGTGAAATTCTAATAAAGAATATTAATACATGTTTGCATCTTGTACAGCAAGAATTAATTTGAATTACTTGTTAACGACTGGAAACTATGACGAAAACGCTACAAGCTGCATTGACACCATTAATAACTTTCGGCTCGTTCTTCGGTTTGAGTATATTCGAATATCCTTTTGGATATCCTAGGCCATATCTTTCTTGCTTATACGTCTTGATCATATGGAGCTTTCTTATATATTTCGTTTATTATCCCTTCGTCTGCATATTTATCTCGTTGAAGATAACTAAAGTAATATACTGGATGGATTTCATAATATTATTTACCGCAATAGCATTGACACTTGACAACTTTTTTTATTTTAAGGTAAAATTGTTATCTGTACTCAATGTATCAGTTTTATATGTAGTCCATAATATTACTCTTTCAAAATTTTTTAACATTAAAAATTTTTTTTTTTAATTTTTTTCATTGAGGGCATTAAAGATGTCTTGAATTCATAATGAGGAAATACACAGGACCCTATACAATCATTAAAAAAATGGGTTTCGGTCAAATTGCTTCAAATTTAATATCTTTTAACTCATGTCAAGCTCTTCTCTCTCTCTCTCTCTCTCTCTCTCTCTCTCTCTCTCTCTCTCTCTCTCTCTCTCTCTCAAGATTTTGCTCCAAAACCTTCGGAAAATCATCACACCAAAAAATAATCATAAGTCTTTTTTATTACATTAGTGAACATTAGTTTTGAATACTGTGTAATAGGTATACATATACGTCAAGGAAAAATCTGTCAGATATAATATCACCAAAAAAATATCATATTTTATACAATATTATTACAATATAAAACATCCTAAAAAAAGATCTTATTTTATTTTTTAATTCCAAGAAGGATTCCATGTTAGGGTTTTTCAAAGAGAAAAGGAGACACACAAAAATCAATCACTCTATTCTATGAGAAGAGCAAAGGAATTCATATAAATCACCTATGTCAAAGGAATGAAATGCCTGTTATGTTCTCGTCGTTCATTCTGCATAATACTAAGAATAAGTGCAAAAATAAAATTATAAACATACCATTTGATACATATGCAAGTGTAGTAAAAAAAATTTAGTTCGATTTTTTCTTTACTTATTCATATAAAATATGAAAACTTTTTATAGTTCCTAGAGCAAAAATAAGACATATAAAGTGCTAGTGAAGAATTTTAATCAGCTTGATGTAAGCTGATGAATATTAAAATTTAAAGTCAATCTGATCAAAATCAATTTTCATAAGATTTGGGCGAAATTCTTTATAAAAAGTTTTTGGATAAATTGATTTTTATGTTTATATCATTATTTACTGTCATGTCAAAAACTGTTTAATAAAATTAATGTTTATGTTTATATTATTCTTTCAAATTTTCAGTTTTCAACGTAAGATTTTTTAATTTTATGTTTCGAATACTAATCCTTCTTATAACTTTTTTGTCTATCAAATTTTCTATACATATTGCAATAATACAATAATTTTTATTCAAACGTAACGTAACTTTTGTCGCATAATTAATTAATATGGTTTTTTAAAGGAATTGAAAATGTGCTTGCATGAACTTTCCTTAGTGGACGACACAATCGAAGCAATCGGTTCGCCAAAGAAATACGAACGTCTGCGTAAATGGATAATTCGAATAATAATCGGACATATTGCATTTGTGTTTTGTCAATTGGCATCATGTGTTTATTTTCAATTTATATTTCATTATGTAGATTATGAAAGTTTTATTAATACATGTAGAGTATTTTTGTATTATTATAATGACTTTGTACATATCGCAAGTGCTCTAATTTGGGAAACTATCCTTGGGTTAGTATATTTGTAAACATTTATTTCGTGAGCAATTTTATTGATAGTGTGCATCAAAATGTTGAAAGTCTGTGTGAAAAATTTTTTAAACTATCTAAGAACTATAATTTTATATAACATTTTGGTATTTACATTTAAATTATAAAGAAAATATGAGCTAACCTAAATGGGAAAATGATAAAGAAGTTTATTTTATTATACACATATATATAGTAAATATAAAATGTAATAGTACATAAAAACAAATAACAAAGTCCTAATTTAGCGCTGACTTCGATTATTTATTAACACAATGATAATATACGTATATAATGTTATATATGTTAATTTTAATTAGAAACATAATCAAATCTCTTTCATTCAATTCAGATACGTAAGCTTTAGTTTTCATCAAGTCAATAGTTTACTTATGCTCTATTCCGATCTGTTTGAAAATAATGCAGAGTATCGAAGAAAAAACATATCCATTTTAGTATGTCGACGGATAACAGAAGCTGAGGAACGCAAGCAATATATATGGATTATAATGTAATTTTTTAAAAAATATTATACTCATACGCACGCATGTATGTGTGCATGTATGTATGCGTGTATAGTGTGCATTATTTTAACTTTCACATTGTAATATCCCAAACAGTACAAAAAATTTAAAAAAGTTTTTTCTAAAGAACAACAATTTTAGAGTAGCACATTTTGATCACATTATTTTTAGTTGAAGTCACAATTATATTATCCTTAAATCTAATTCTACGATAATAATAATATTTACTGTTATAGTACTTCTCTTACGTATTTTATGGTTTGATTAATTATAACAGTTATGATTTCTTTACAGGCACGTCCACTTACGACTATGCTTTATATCTCACAAACTAAACAAAGTATTCAAAACATCAATGTTACTTCATGTGCTATGGTTCTTCATAAGAGCTATAAATATGTATGACTATGTATATGAGATACTTTTATACAGAGAACAAAGATTAGAAACATGGACACTAAAATATACTTACATATTTATAAAGTTTTTATTTATTTACATTTTATACAACATCATATTTCTCACATTAAATTATGTATGTCAAATTGTTTACTATAAGGTATAGTAAAATTAAAACATTATTAATTATTTATAACTAGAATTACATATAATTAAAATTATAAGCACAAGAAACAATTTTGCAACATTAAAATTACACCTATCGAAATTTTCTTCCATATGACGCAATCATTTGGGTGTAAATTTTTCAATTTTATTATTGTAATATTATATAATATTTTCATATTGTATAAAAACAATTTTAGATAAACGACACAGTAGCAATTCTTCACAAATTGTCCAATTATAATTTCGATGAGGAGTTACGTGATTTGGTAAATAATGACAAGATTTTATGTAGAATTTTGATTATTATATACATAATTTTATTAACGCTCATAGAAGTTCGGGCATAACTTTCTTCGATTATGTAAAAAAACTGGAGCATGATAAAAAAGCAATTAATATTTGTTTTATTTGTCAGGCATCCATTTTTTTTGTTTATTATAATTAAAATAGAAATTGTGTTATTTTTTTATATACCTTAGGATACTTATTCACACATGCTAACGCCACAAGTAGGGTGAGCTAAAAAGTTTTATAAATTATTTTTCAACAGTTTCTTACAAAATAAACATTATGCATTTTAGCATATGAAATTAGAAAACATTTTATGAAACTTTTGCAATTAGTGTTATACGTAGAAGTGTTCTAAGTTCTAAAAAATATATAAAAGAATATATCTATTATTAAATTCATAATGTTGAATTGGATCTAAGTTGAGTTATTTTCAATCATTTCTATAGATTGTCACTGATTTTTCTTCAATATACCGTTAATTTAACTAAAATAATGGAATTAAATGATTTAACTAAAGAGAATATATTAAATGTATCTAATAGAGAATATATTAAATTTGTCTCATTAATTATTATTAATACGAACATTATTTACTCTGAAACTGAAAAGTGGATAGGTTTTGACACATATTGAAATATTAAAAATAATAAAATGTTATTTAACTTACGGGATATTATTTAACTAACAGGATTGCTCTTTTGATGTCTAACAGTGTAACTCATTTGATGCTTTATAACATTGTCTTAATTTTTTACATAGTCATTTAATAGAATTTATGCGTGTATCTGAACTTTCTTTATGAAAGGTAGTATATCTAACGATTCATTCAATTATTTAATTTCAATTAGATTTTACAATTTATATTGCAAATAAAACTCAGGGAGGTAAAATTTGGCGTGGGATATTTCTGCTATGGATATAATTTTATTTGCCAGGTATGTCCTATATTAAATAAAATTGTAATCATGTAATAAACGCATATATAAAAATATAATAGATCAAACACTTTTACAGTCAATCCTGCAAATTATATTAATATCTAAATGGCAACATTATATTGAAATTAGTTCTCAATTTACTATATTTGTTTATCTTTCATTGTTTATCTTTCATTTTATGTATCAAAATCTTCTACTGTTATAAATAATTTAACAAATATTTTCATTAATATTTCAAATATTTTAATGAAAGTATAATATATTTCTTTCAGATGTACAGTACAGTTTTGGCCTTCTTTATCACTATACTACAGGTACATAATCCATAATATAATGCTATAAGAAAAATCTCTCAGAAGTGCGACAATATGTGTGCTGAAGATTTTTTTGCGGTTAATATGATACCGGCAGAATTTGCCATACATGTCAGGATTTTAAGTGAATCGAAATGAATTGAAGTAAAAATATTTTTGACCATTTTTATATTTGTAATACTCGTATTTTGTTATGGCAAAAGAATTCAGATAACCTAGCGTGATTTAGCACATTGAGCAAACTGATGCATTTTGTATGAATTGTCTTATATTCGGCATAAATTTGCTGACATCAGAATGGGATATTACAAATGCAACAATATGATTGCATGCAATCAATTGAAATTTCAAAAACAAACGATCAACAATAGCTATACATTATGCTGTTAATGAGATGACATTAATATAACAGCAATGAGTGATTAATCATTCCATTTCGAGCATTATGAAGAAAATATGACGACAACAAAACATATGTGATTATCCATCCGTTGTTGCATGTATGTCTTCAAGTTTTGAAATTTTTTAATCGATTCGTAGTTTTTTAAAAAATGTTATCACGAAAATCATGCGCAAGTATTATGCATCTCCGTCGGCCACGGAGGAGATGCATTAATTCATAATTAAGAATCACATGAGAAAGAATATAAGGAGCGCAGCATTTCGTATGTGAAGTAATTCTTAAAGTTGAGGTTTAATGTGAAAATACTCATATTACGATGGAATCGTAATTCCAACATGATAGCAACGTAATCTTGAATTTGTGTCAGAGGATTCAATTAAGGTCGTATTGTTGTTAACGTAACAATAATAACAAATGTCGACAAACTTGAGAGCAAAGTGCACTATTATGTGAAATATTGTCCTCATATGAATTCTGATTACGGCAAAATTGATAGTATCTTAATGGTTTCACATTATTATAAATATCATATATAATGATCATTGACTGGCACATGTTGCCCTAATGTTGCTGTAAACATGTTAGCTGTGGATAGTATGTTGATGATAATAAAGCTTTCGTATCGCTTTCATATTGTGGTCTTTAGAATTAGAATTCTGTTGAGTTCAACATGACAGACATAATGCTGTCTCACCTTGTTCCGAGTTTATCGAAATTATTTATTGCAACGATTTTCGGGAATATATCAGCAAACTCATTAGCCAAAATGCATTTAGCCATATCTAGGAAATCCTGATCTCTAAACAAACTCAACAAGATAGCAAGTTGCCTGCAGGTTGCTATCAATTTGTTTAAAACTGCTTTGCTTAAGTTGCCTTCAATGTTTAAAAAAACGACTTCCAATTTGGTCTATTGTAGATTGCCGACTTTTATTATCATTAACTCTTGATGACAACAGTTACCCTCTTATAAATCGAACTTATATATTGTTAGAAATCATACGACAACGTAATGGAAATAGTCTAATAGTTTCCGCCTAAAATCTTACTTTCATAAGTTGCAAGTAAGCTGGCGGCATTTTAATTGAAGTTATCAAGCTTTCGGAACATAAACGAAACGTAATTGAAGCGCTCGTTAAGTGTAACATAACGATAACATTTTAAAGTATCAGGAGATTTAAAGATTATGCGTTTTGCGGGTTTCCTCCGTGTCCATTCTTGGAATGCCAACATTTCGTGAACCTTGCAATTCATTTCATTAGGGCGAAGAGCAGCTTGATACTGAACTTGATATTGAGCCTGAGTATTATGTTCCGCATAATCTTTATACAGAAAGTGGAACGAAAACCACCAGTGGAAGCCTCAAGAATATTATCAGGAGATTTCGTTTACTTGATAAATATTTCAAAAAAGTATTATGCTTTCATTTTTAGAGCCTTTGAGATTCACTTCGAAAATTTATTTCATTTGGATAGAATAACTGAAAAATTTTTTAATGTTATGTCTTTTATTCTATTGTACATTATTTTTTAAAAGCGAGAAATTTTACTGGATGCATCTTTCTGTAGCCGCATACTATTCAATTATGCTACATTTCTATTCAATTGACAGAGATACGGACTAAATATAGTATGTGTCTGTAATGCGTGTGGATAAAATAATAAAATTTTAAAATTATAAAATTATAAAAACATAAAATTTAAAATTCGAACAGCTATAACTTGATAAAAAAAAATTGTACGATCATGAACCTAAGTTCGTTTGAAAACTTTTTTTATACTTTCACATGCTCAGTTTATTTAAAAACCAATTTTTTTTTGATGCAAAAAATTATTAAATGTTATCAAAAACATCATTTTTGTCTATTTCATTCCAATTTATTAAAAATCCTGAAAAACGTACTGGGCTAATTCTGACAATGGCATCGTATTCAGCGCGAAAAAATCTTCGAGAAATGTACTGTCACTTCGAATAGAATATAAAGTGATTTTTTTGTCGCACTGCCCCAGGAACACATATTGATTTTTATATACCCTTCTTAAATGTTTGTAGAACATTAGATACGGGGAGATTCCGTTTGCCTATAGATCGATTACCTATAGTTTCCTCATTTGTCTACATCACTTTTGCCAAGAGTTCATTTGCACACAAAAATTATTGCCAACAGTTCGATTGCCTACATATTATATATTATTGCCTACAAGCACTTTTGCGCACAAATATAAAATTAAAATTAAGTAAAAAAGTAATTTATATTTTTAGTCTAAATCTGTCACGTGAACAGTGGGATATTAGCGTAAAGAATGTCCGCTTGGAATATTTTTCCAAAAAACTTTAATCTAACTCATTAAATTAATAATATGTAGGCAAAAGTTACTCCGTTTTTATTTGTGCAAAAGTGCATATAGACAGTCGAGTTGTAGGCAATAATTTTTGTGTGCCAACAAACTGTCGATAAAAATAGGCAAACGATACTACTAGGTAATCGATTTGTAGACAAAAGCAACCATTAGATACATTAGAAGACATATTACGTATGGGAAAAAGTTCGTGGCGTTTTTCCCATTAGATGGCATTAAAAAAACTCCATGAACTTTTTCCCACATCTAATATATAAAATTTATTTAAAAAACGTATATAAAATATACATGAACCAATGTTATTTGAGGTGTAATAAATCTTTTTATTCTTTCGAATGCACAAAAAAATGGTTTGATTATGTGATGTTGATATCAATTTATTGATTTGATATCAATACATAATTAAATGCATTTTGATATCACCTTATATAATTAAATGCATTTTGATTAAACCAAATAGACTTTCAAGTTGATATGACAATTTTGAGATTTTACAAATAGAATGTTTGATATTCTATTGTACTATAAAAATATAAAAATATTGTATTATAAAGGTTATGTTATATTATATTTTATATTATATCATATAATTATAAACTTTTTTAAAATATTTTTCAGTTGGATGTGATAACAAACTTTAATATCTTTAACAAAAGTTAATTAATTTTAACTTCAGCGCATTCTAAGTTATTGTACCAGTCGACGCAGGTGAAAGTATGCTACGCATACTATATAGTTTATGACTTTTTTGTCATGTGTGTCTATATAGTAGAACGAAGGATAATTTTATCCTTCTTTATTATTCGGTAAACAATAAAGAGGAATCATACATCATGCGCTTCATGTAACTTAAAATGCACCTGAAGATATTTGCCATGGCTGACGAGAAAACGTTTTCTCTTCTAATTTTTTAATGTAATTTAAAGTAGTGTATAAAATGTTTGAAGGTTATTGCAGTAATTAATTCGAGTTTTTCTATGTTATATTAATTTGTAAGTATCTGATAATACACAGATGATGGATGCATTCCGTTTTACGCATAACGCACATGATATTTCATTTATCTTTATTTACATTCAATGAATAGCAATGACAATTCATGCATTATGCATGAATGCACCCATAGTTAACATGAAAACATTATTTGATCAACACGAAATTCTGTGGACGTACTTAATGAAAAGAATTTATTTGATCACCATGAAATAGATTTAATGGAAAGGTGACATATACATATAATTCGGTTATATTACATAATTGTAAAATTATGCTTAGTTGTACTACTCGAATATTTGATTGAAATTATTTTATTTGATATTTAGTAGCTATAAGAACTCTTTTTTCAGTGCGTCCTCTTTAACAAAAATATGGACAAAATACATAAAAGTTATGATGTTAAAATAGATAAAAATAATATTTAAATAGATAAAAATAATATTAAAATAGAAAAATAGTACATTAAATAATTACAATCACATAAGTATTATTAAATATTTAAAAAATTGATATAAATTAGAAATCATTGTTTAATGTAAGTCTGGGTTCCTAATAAAAACATATTTAGAAAAAAATCTTTGTTATCTTCAATTTTTAAGTCAAGAAGAAGGCTTTGCTATATTCACGTTTTTTACCTTATATTCACAGATACATTCCGTACATTCTTTCCGTTGACTCTTTTTTTTAATCTATTTTGTAACATATTGATCTCAACATGTATATAATAATTTCTTCGGCGCTCTCACAATGTTCTTATCTTATCTATAATATATCACAACTATATCTAAAAATATTTTAAGATCAAATAGAGAAAATCTTTTTGTTCATAAATTTCAGTGAAATATTTACTTAATCTCTATTTAAAAGAAAAATTAAAACATTCAACATGTGTCTTAATTATACATACGTTTAATTATATATACGTTTCTGTATAATACACAGATGCATAAAAAAGAAAATGCTGGGATGAAGACCCAGCTATTTTTATGTATTTTGAGTTACTTAATTCGACATCATTTAATCTGACATCAAAATAGGATCTTTTATTGAATACTATACGATTTTTTTTCATCAAGTTATTGAATGTTGAAGCAAAATCACTTTTACTTTAATGTTCAATAATTTAATGAAGAAAAATTGTACAGCACTCAATAAAAAAGTAAATTGAAGGTAAAGATTCCATTCATTTTCGACTTCCGTAAACTGCATTTTTGTGTAAATTTTACGCTATAGATCTTCGTAAAGTTTGTAAAAAATTTTCAGATTTGACGGGTATCCATTTGTGTCCATATATCTCCGTAAAGAATCAGTCGGATTGAAATATCAATTACCGATTTCGAAAATAGAAATTTCAAGTTTTCAAATGCTTTTTTGATTTTTTATTTGCAAATTTTTACCGCAATTTTTTACCGAGTTACGGTGTTCTGAATATTGTGCAATTTTGACCGTCTAAAGTTCCCTATTTTTGATAGAGTAGTATGTTATAAATATGGAGAAACCCGTATAAGTCTTACGGATGTGATGATATGTGCCACAATACAGGGCCATAATACATGACAATAAAAGAGCCTCAAGAAGATTTAGCAGCTTTATCCAATAATTTGTACGAAAACACACAAAAAATGTTTTTAACGAGTAATTATTTTATTTATTCACAATATATAAACATAAAATATATAAATTATTCCTTATCTTTTTTAATACATTATAGTATTAATAACTTAAGAAGTATTTTTTAATAACTGTTACTTTTCTATTTTTTAAAATCACATTATTTGTAAATAATGTCCGAAAAATATAGTCCGAATGAAACATTTCAAAGATTAACGAAACATATTATGGATAGTTTTACCAATAGAGATGTGACAGAAAGGATTCTTAATTTTTCCTTTTCTGAACATTGCAAAATTGATTTTCACTTCCTTACACAATCATATATATAATTTTTCTTTTGTTATATTTCGTACATTAATCATTTACGTTTTGACAATTCATAAATTAGCTGAGTATATGCTATGTTAAACTTTCGTAGTTTTGACAGAAAACATTTCTTTAGTGCTAGAGTTGCAACAAATGATGGATTACTATTCTGTTTTGCTTTATCAGTAATATTTTTATTATACTACCAAACAGCTTTAATCATGAAAATATTAAAAATGAAGGTAAATTAAAGTAAAAAATCAAAGTATAAAACATAGATGATACTTTCCTGTTTGTCGAAATCACAAACTTATATATATAAATCCACTATTAACTCAATATGATAGAAAGAGATGAACCTGATTCCGAAATGTCCTTGTTTTAATTTCAATATGCGTCTTGTCTGTGAGTATTGTGTGGATTATCTATTTAATTTATACATGTGTAAGTTAGAGATCAAACATGGAGAAGTTGGCAGTCTATTTAGAAATCTGTGGTCGAAATCATAGATGTACATCGCGGCCTTTAAACAGTTATGAAAATAATAACTTTGTTAAGAAAAAAGAATACTTTTTATATCGTGTGATCTAAATTATACTATAATTGTAAACATGTGAAACAACAGGATTGGTAAAATGATTTAAACCGTTTAAGACATGCTCAATCGATATTTTTAACATATTTTAATATGTTAAACATGATAATATGTTCAGAACATGATAATGTTGCTTTTTTATAATAATGACTGATTAAAGGATGTGTAAAGCATTAAAAATCGTATTAAAAAATATGATATTTTGTTTAAGGATGTTCTCTGAAAAAATCCATTTCTCTTTAGATTTTTCTGAAACTTACAAAATAAGTTTGATTTAGTGCTTGAACATATGTGCTTTAAAATTCAATATCCGAAGCGAGATTATATATAATATGTACACACACACACACACACACACACACACACACACACACACACACACACACACATATATATATATATTGGGAGTACAAATTAGTTCGGTCCGTTTTTTTGTGCATTTATTTCAAAACAAAATGAATGACCAGGTCAATTAAAGTATTGTCCATCGCTCGAAAAAATGACTCGTCTTTGGAGCCAATTTTCGATTTCTGCGAAAGAAGTGATCCGGTGACTTGCTGCATCCTTCAGAACAACCAGTAAGACAAGAAGTCAAGAAAATTCAACTCATTCCCCCTAACTTCAATGGTGAATTGCAGCCTGAGATAAAATGAGTTAAAAATATTTAAAATTTCTTAGTTTTATCTCACGAAATTGTTGCTGCAAATTGTCGTTGATATACCATATTCTGGTATTTAATAATACCAGAAGTTTGATTAATATTAACCTCAGCATATTCTAGCAGTTTAATAATTGTACTAATCAACGTAAGTCGAGCGAATATGCTGTATTTTTTTATGACATGCGTATATTCTATCTTGTAGTAAAATAGAACGAAGCGATGTGTGCCATGGCTGACAAAAAAACGTCTTCCTATGTCTGTAATAATAATTTTGAGTAATGTATAGAAATTATTCAATTGAGTTAATTCGAATTTCTGTATCTTATATTCAAGGATGATGCGTTCCTACCCCCCCCCCCCCCCCCC
>NW_017259432.1:17345-22287 GCF_001594045.1 Atta colombica
TAAATTAGAGCCGTACATGTAAAATTTCTAATTATCAAGTTATCAAATTTCAAATCTACAATTTACAACTATTTAAAACAAACGGACAGAGAACAGTCTGAGAACTTTTTTTCTTCTCATGATGGTATCTGGAGAAAACAACGTGCTTGTAACTAAATCTTTTTTTGTTCAGACGTTCAAAACTTTTAAAGCGCGTCAGACTATACGCGCGATTCACATTGAGATATTTTTTTAGGAATTTCGAAGGGTCACGAATCATAACTATTTTTTTTATAATGCTGCACAGTTCACGACTTTTATATTTATTATTTCGCAATTTATTGAAAAAATATTTCAATCTCATTCAGTACAATATAGGTACGCGATGTCAGGTGCCTCTAAGACATGGCGCACTCTCGTGCAAGCTCGCTTACTGCTTTCCGCCGCCCCTGCTTATATTTCTTTGTAATAAGTATCTGAAAGCACATAACGATGTATTTTGTTTCACGCATAATGTGCATGAGGTTTATTTATAATTGTTTACATTTGATGAACAACAAAGGTAACAAATGCATTAAGCATGAAACGGAAAGTATCCATAGTTAAAACAGGAAAACATTATTTGATCAATAATTTTATAGATATACAGGAAATACTAACGGGAATAAGTTGAAATTAAACGGTTATTACTTCGCAACAAGTATGTCGAATAAAATGAAGTCGCAATTGCGACTATGTGGAGAAAACTTGTCAATTTTATTATTATCATATTTATGAAAAAGATGTGTAATTATTTGAAAACTAAAACATTACAAAAAGGAGGCTAAAGATAGCGCGCGATATGAGTCAATGTCACGTCCAAGCGGCGTCCGATACGGATCGAGCATTCGTCATCCGCGTAAACAGAAATAACTCTTTCTCTCTAATAAACAATAGAAGCCTTAATAATAGAACTGTCAGTAATATGGATTCCCAAAAGGCGTGAACCACAAACCACGTAGGCGTCAGCAGAATTTTTTTCGAGTGGGAATAGGACGAGATAATGTTTTCATTGTTAAATAATTAAATATCTTTTATTTATATATATATATATATTAGACTGATAAGAAAAAAAAATTTTTTTTTTAATCGGTCTCTCAGTTCGGAAACTTCCATTTCATGCCAAAAGAACATCCTTAAATTTTTATTAATAAATATTAAGATTTAGAGGTCTCTAGTGAGCAATTTTTAAATCAAAGTTTCGATTTTCTTTAATACTTGATGCAAAAATGGTTTAATTCAGATTTTAAATGTGGTACTGTATGTCTTTTTGATCGCTGAACACGATGCAATAATTTATTTAGCTCTACGATATACGCCTTAAGAATTACTACCCGATTAATGTGAAAAAATAATCAAATTTCGAGTTCAAAGTCGATTTTAATAAGGTTCCAAGTAGTCAAATGGATTGTTATTTCCCTAGAAGCGTTGATTGACAACGGTTTAATAGCGATGCGAATAATGCGGGGTCTACAATAGAAGTCGTAGCAGTTGTAGCAGTGTCTTCAGTCGTAGAAAATTTATCAATCATTCGATTATTTCTCTCATATTCGACTATGAGTAGTTAACTTTCTACAACTTAAGACTTTACGACTACCACGACTTATTGTAAACTTCGCGTAAGGATTTTATTCATTTCATTTCAATGTACCAATTTTTTCTTAAGACGTTATTATAATGATTATTTTCGATTTCTGCGAAGAAAAATATAACATAAGAAAATGTAGAATTAAAATCCTCGAGCGGTGATGAAACTCTCAAATATTTCTACTTTCCTTTAGTAACGCCACAATATTTGCGCAATGTTTAAATCATACGGCCCGTTCAAATTTTTCTGTCTTTGGATGCGTTCCAAGTTACGTATGATGTATCATTGGTTCACTAAAATATTAAAGAAAGATATTCGCTTTATGCGTAACGCACTCTATATAAAATTGCTGTGACGTCACAGCATCGATTAATATGAAATACTACATTCATAAACATATGCTCTAAAAATATGTCGATAAAAGATTAAAATTTACTATCATATAATCCCTGTTTATTTTGGTCAATTTATCATATGAGGCCGTTTCTATTAAAAGAGGTGTTTTACAAATTTTGTTACAATAATGATTAACTAACTGCATTAAAAATTATCCAAGACATACTATTTTCCACGATTACAGTTAAATCGACATTAATAATGTCAAGAATTAATAAAACCTCAAAAAAGAGAAAAATTTATCCATCAAATTTACTTCTTTAAACATTATTGTATCTAATATCCGCGACACGACGCTTTTGTCGCCAACGATATTACACAACAAATTATTATTGTATATTAATATTGTATCTAGTAGTAATTTAGAGTCAAAAGATCAAAATGCTCTGCCATATGATAATTATTAGCTCTTTGATAATCAATTTCGAATGACAACCCAAGTCCCAATCTCTCATAATAATAGTATTAAACCATATGCTTCTTTTTCAAAATTCAAATCTATATAAGTCAGTATCTATTAAATATATTAACCATTATTATTGTTTTTCATTCAATATACTGAAATTCAGTATATTGAAAATTA
Source organism: Atta colombica (assembly GCF_001594045.1). NCBI lineage: Eukaryota > Metazoa > Arthropoda > Insecta > Hymenoptera > Formicidae > Atta > Atta colombica. Next base: position 19,931 of record NW_017259432.1, read on the forward strand.
AATTTTAACAATAAGAGCAAGACAACAGGCAAATCAATTTGAATCAAATTCTGAATAAATGGATTATTACAATAATAAATAAATAATTATTTATATCTTATAGGACCGTACGTGTGAGAAACACAATCTATAGACATCAATATTTTAAAGTATAACTGAATTTTAAGTGCTTGTATGATTCTGTTGAATTTATACTATATATAAATATTCCTCTATATATATAGTCCTTTAAAATGTGCGCCGAAATGATTTTTTTCATCTTCAAATGCAAACCCTACTAAACTATCGCAGTAATATCACGAGTTAAATTGTGACTAGCAATTTGACAAATTGATACTTTTTGTCATCTTAGAATTATCTTAATAATGCTGAATGACATTAAAATTCTGTAAATAATTAATTTTTATCGTGAAACATGTTATCTCGATCATGAATCAAATCTGGATTTCTTGTATTTCGTGTGAGCGTTTTAAGGCCGGTATCCATAGTCTTATTTCAAGATCGTTTTAAGTAATGTCTTAACTAATGCAGCCTTCTGATTGGTTCGTGACTTCGTAAGATCGTACGGTCTTGAATATAAGACTTATCTATGAATACCAGCCTAAGAGGTCTGGTTCGACTCCCGACCAAGATAATATTTTTCGCAATACGAATTAATCACTTACAAATTTTTTTATCTTACTTAATATTATTTTTATTAAGATCGTTTTAAGATGCAAAAAAAGCATCAAATTGTTAAATTGCTAGTCAATTAATTAATGATATTATTATGGTAATTTGTGTTTCAAGATGTAATGTATTCTCAATTATGAATAATTCACAATAAATTATATTATTATTAAGATTTATTAATATTATAAGAATAACTTTATGTACCTTTAATTTATAAAAAATATATTGTGCGCAATAAGTATTACATACTACATACTAATCATAAAACACTTTATCGAAGTTATTAGCTTCAACTTAAGACGACCCGTCATTAAAAGTGTCGTAGATAAAAAACATTCAATAAATACCTTGGTACCTAGCGTAAAGACATAATATTGCAAGGATAGTTACGTTCATAGTCGATTATAATCTGTAATAATATACACGAATAAAAGAAATTTAGCGAGAAATAAGCAAGCTAATGTAGATCATCTGTGTGTTTATTCTGTCATTCAATACTTGTTAGTTGATGTGTACATATTTCATCCACCAATATACCTTACACAGTAATTCTCACAATAAAATTTCTAGAGGATTTGCAAAAAGACTATTTTTGAAATTCTTATAAAAAGTATTAATACACGTTTGTGTCTTGTGCAGCAATTATTAATTCAAACTACTTACCGACCTGAAAACTATGACAAAGACACTACAGGCTGCATTGGCACCATTAATAATCTTCGGCTCGTTCTTCAGTTTGGGTTTGTTCGAATATCCTCTTAGACATTCTAGACCTTTCTTGCTTATACATCTTGGTCACATGGAGCTTTCTTATATACTTCATTTATTATCCACTCTATTACATTCTTTATAGCAAATCTAAAATTATAATGTACTGGAGGTTGCACGTAATATTAATCACCACGATTCTATTGATACCTGTTAGCTTCTTTTATTTCAAGGTAAAAGTTTTATACTCATAGTCTCTAATATAACTTTATTAAAATTTCTTAACCTTTTTTTAACCATTTTTCTTATTGAGAGCATTAAAGGCGTCTTCATTTCACAATTATGAGTTTATAAATACAAATAACCCCACACAATCACAAGAAAAATGGATTTTGTTCAAATTGCTTCAAATTTTAATACCTTTCAACTCATGTCAAGCCGCGATTAAAAGTCTTCATAGTAATGATTTTCCGAAGATCCTGGAGCAAAATTTAAGGCATAAACCTCTAAATGCCTTAGATTTTGCTTCGGAAAATTATTACATATTATACGGAAAAATAATCAAAATAAGTCTTTTTTATTAACATTAGTTATGAATAACATTAGTTATATATAATATAGTATAGATATATATATATAATATACATATATGTCATGGAAAAATATGTCAGATACACAAAACACACAAAACACACAAACACACACACACACACACACACACACACACACACACACACAAAAACACACACATATATATAAGGCTTCATATAAAGCTTAAGACGGAATGCAAGCAATCTGGGTTCGACTCGTAGCCGAGGTAATATTTTTCATAATAAGTTTATCAGAGTTTTTTAAGATTAATTTGGGAAATTTGAGGGAATTATTAATAATAGATTGATTGCATTGAAAGTCTGACAACCATATCAGCACGTAATTATCATTTCTGAAATTAATTCATTTATATAAATATATATAAT
>NW_017259432.1:22528-23022 GCF_001594045.1 Atta colombica
AATATTATTACAATATAAAACATCCTGAAAAAAATTTTATTTTATTTTCTAATTCTAAGAAGCGTGTGTAGGATTTTCAAGGAGATTCACAAAAATCAAGCACTCTATTCCATGAGAAACAACGCACACACACACACACACACACACACACACACGCATGCAAGTCGTTCATTCTGTGTAATTCTGAAAATGAGCGCAAAATTAAAATTAAAAACATACCATATGATACTATAAAATGTAGTTCAATTTTTTTGTACTTATTTATATAAAATATGAAAACTGTAGTTCCTAGAGCAAAAAATAAGATATTTGAAGACGTGTGCTCGTGAAGAATTTTAATCAAGTTGATATGAGATACAAATTAAATTTTAAAATTTATAGCAATTTGATCGAAACTATTTTCATAATATTTGTGTGGAGTTCTTTATAAATAATTTTTGATATTATAAATATCAAATAATATTTGATAAATTAATTTTTATATTAAAAAATAT
>NW_017259432.1:23122-28432 GCF_001594045.1 Atta colombica
TTATATTAATATGTTTATTATATATCATAAATATGAAATTACAATCACAAACGTTTCAACGCCGATAGGATCATTCTCAATAACAATTAACAAAAAATTTTAAAATATTAAAATATTACAAACGGCAAAATATCTAAAATTTCCATAACTTAATATGATGTAAATACATGTTGTTTGCTGAAATACTTGCAACGATGTAGTCATTCTTTTAGTTCTTCAATATAATTCAAAAAACTCGATTAGAAATAACATTTTACGTGTGTTCTTGTAAAAATTGTCCTATATTATAAAAATGTTGAATCCAAAGTTAAAAATCTTATAGTAGTCGTGAAAAACATTGGAAGAATTACAACAGTGCAGAAGATAAATGAAAAAGATTTATAAAAAACATATGAAGTATCCGTAACAATCAGAGTTTACTCTATTATGTAACTGCGAGAATAAATAAGAATAAACAATTAAATAATAAGTAAACTTTCTTAAGTAAAGAATTTAAAAGCCTCACAAAAAGAAGAAAAATATCGCTTGTTTCTAGACATCCATCTTAAATTGAGTAAATTGCAATGCGAAAAAAAGAAGTGTCTTAAACTATATACCGCCTAAATCAAGACAGGTATATCTCAGACAAAATACTGCAACCCAATAACTAGAGAAGACAAATAGACAAAAGAAATGCTGACTGGAAGGAGAATAAGGAAAATTAAACAATTAAAAGGGGAAAAGATGCTATATTATATTAGAATATAATTAATTATATTATATCAGAATATAATAATATATAACAGGCAATGACTCCGTATCATTTTGTTTGTTAATTCCATGTTTTTGTTTTTTAATATGCACCATTTCTGAAATTAATCTTTACCGAAATTATTATAGTTCTATGTCCAAGATTTTTACATTGTCCCATTTGAAATTATGGTTCTCCTCAATGCGGTGATTAGAAATACTAATGGAGATTTTGTTTTTTATGTCGGAATCGTGCTCATGTAGTTATATCTTCAACTGCTTCTTAATTTGGCTCATGTAACTAACACAGTCATCATATGAAATTGTAGACAATGTTTTAATTATGTAATGATTCCAACTGATCTTTCTCCTTTTTTATTAAATTTTTTAATATATTTAAAATAATGTAAACTAACTTGGAATTAAATATATTTACAAACGGTAAAAATTTTTCGGATATAGAATTAATATACGAAACTGCAAAAACTTATCTTTAACTTTATTATTATTAGTGGTATCCTTATTATGAATGTATAACTTAATTCTATTAAGGATCATTGAGAAAATAAATTGTAATGGCTATCTATTATTTAAAAAGATATTAATAGTGTTAATTATTATTATTTTTTTTTATTTATTATTTTTTTAGAACCAAAGATGGCACAAACATACGATTTTATCTATAAATTCATAGATGACACCTTTCTTATGACAAACAAGATGGTGTAAATTAAAATTGAGGAATCTGCCAGAGAAAATTGCTTTGCGGTATCCGTCAAATATACAAGTCTACCCTCCTCAATAATCAATAGCGTGTCTAAAAAACTAACTCTTTCGTTTGTACAAACTTCCAAAGTAAACTGTAACCTAATATGTAACGAGTTGAAAGTTCCCAAAATAACATCCACACTCTCGGATGGAGCGGCCAAAATAATGTCATCCACATACTGAAAATAAAAGGCTCTTCAAATTATTGGATTGATTAATTTTTATATTTATATCATTACTGTAATGTCAAAAATTGTTTAGTAAAATTAATGTTTGTGTTTATATTACTTTCCCAAATTAGTTTTCAACATAACATTTTTTTAATTTTATGTTTTGCATAATAATACTTCTTATAATTCTTTTATCTATCACATTTTCTATACATATTACAATAATAATTTTATTACAATAATAATTTTTATTCAAATATAACTTCCTTTTCACATAATTAATAAAATGACATTAAAGGAGTTGAAAATATGCTTGCATGAACTTTCCATAGTGGACGACATAATGGAAGCAGTCGGTTCACTAAAGAAATACCAACGTAAATGGATAATTCGAATAATAATAATTCGGATATTTTGTATACATGTTTTGTTAATTTGCAGTATGAGCTTATATAGAATTTATGTTTGATGAGAATTATATAAATTTTGTTTTTATATGTAAAGAGCATTTGGTTTATTATGGAGATTTTGTACATGTCTCAAGTGCTCTAATTTGAGGAACTATCCTTGGGTTATTTGTGAACATTTATTTCGTAAGCTATGTTTTATTGATAATGTGCGTCAAAATGTTGACAGCCTGTGTAAAAATTTTTTTAAATTATCTAAGTACTATAAAATTATATATAAGTACTATAATTTTATATAACATTTTGTCAGTGTACTGATGAGAATAAAACGTAAAGCCAGTGTCAATAAAACATTAATTGGACTCTAAAGGAAATAACAGAAAGAAAGAAGTAACAGAAATGTAAATGAAACATGTATAAGAAATAAAAATTGGAACATAGAACATAAAGGAAGCGTCAACTAAATGTTAAAGAAATATAAATAAAAGTATAGATAAGTTCTTCGACAAGCACGAGCAGAATGTTTGTTGAATGTAAAACGGAGCGTGATTAGACTAAAAAACGTAAACAGAACATCGAGTTCTTAGAAACGAGTTCACGAACGTGAATAAAACTAAGGTCCTTGGTAAGCAAATGATATTTTAAAATATATTTCATTTATTCAGTAGATATCTAAAAAAAAGTGCTATGCTTTCTTTTTGGAGCTCTAAAATGGAGGGGGGAGGGTTCATTTCAAATAATTATTTCATTAGAACACAACTAATAAATAATCAAATCATTTCAACATTTTTGTCCTAATCTGCGGTTTTTTAAATTCGAGAAATTGGTTCTCGCTAGCATTCTCGCTAAATGCCTCTGCTGGTGACGCGTACTATTAAACGAAGCTTCGTTTACGTTCGCTGTACAGCTCAATTACGCTCCGTTTTAAAATTTTTTTATCTCTATATACTGGAAGCGTACACAAAGTGTATTTGAATGCTCCGTATACTTTTTGCCATACGTTTAGGAAGCGTAGATGAAATACTAACGAATGAAGTGTTTAGGAAGTGTACGCTACATGCACTCTTTGCAAATGAGAAACGTTAATGAAAAAAAAAATTTTTTAACGTGGGAAAAGTGACAAATGTGTTTCGGGCACACTTTACGAAGCATTTGGGAAGAGTTCGTGGAGCGTGTATGAATATTCAAAATCACTAAGAGTAAATAGAAAGTTAAAAGTGTTAAAATTTTTTGTTCACACTTCTTTGATGCTTTGACAAACTTTACATTTTCATCAGGATATTAGCACTGAAATTATAAAAAAAATATTAATTTTAATTAAAAACATAACCAAATCTCTTTCATTAAATTCAGATACGTAACCTTTAGTTTTCATCAAGTTAATGATCGATTACACGACCTCTATTCTAATCATTTCGAAGATAATGCAGAGTATAGAAGAAAAAATAGATTCATTTTAGTATGTCAACGGATAACAGAAGCTGAGGAACGCAAGCAATATATATGGATTATAATGTAATTTTTTAAAAAAATATTACACATATGTGCACGCATGTATGCATACATATAGATGTACAGTGTGCATCATTTTAACTTTCACACTGTAATGTCCCAAAAAATACAAAAAATTTAAAAAAGTATTTTCTAAAGTTCGAGAGTGGCATATTTTGATCACGTTATTTTTAATTTAAATCACAATTATATTATCCTTAAATCTAATTCTATGATAATAATAATATTTACTGTTATAGTACTTCTCTTACGTAATTTATAGTTTGATTATTTATAACAGTTATGATTTCTTTATAGGCACGTCGACCTACAACTATGCCTTATATCTTGCAAACTAAACAAAGTATTCAAAATACCAATGTTACTTCAAATGATATGGTATTTCATAAAAGCTGTAGATGCGTATGTGTGTACATATATTGTACTTTCATACGGAACAAAATATACGGAACAAAAATGGACATTTGTTTTTATTTTCAAGGTTTTATATCAATATTTTATTTATTTCATTCCGTCCAGTATCTTATTTCTCACATTAAATTACGTATGTCAAACTGTTTACTATAAGGTATAGTAAAATTAAAACATTAACAAAACATTAATATATAATAAAACATTAATAAAATAATATATAATAAAAAATTAATTATTTATAACTAGAATCATATATAACTAAAATTATAAGCACAAGCAACAATTTTGCAACATTAAAATTTGAATACATATCGAAGTTTTCTTCCAACTAACGCAATCTTCCGGGTGTAAATTTTCCAATTTTATTAAAAATTTTCATATTGTATAAAAACAATTTTAGATAAACGAAACAGTAGCAATTCTTCACAAATTGTCCAATTATAATCTCGATGCGTCATATGATCTGGTAAATAAAGACAAGGTTTTATGTAGAATTTTAATTATTATTTGTGTAATTTTATTAGCGCTCATAGAAGTTCAGGCAGATGCATAAATTTTATCAAATAATTATGTAAAAAATTAAGGCATTATAAAACAGCAATTGTATTATCTGTTTATATACGATTAGGACATTAGGTTACTTATACTCACATGTTAACACCATAGATAAGGTGAGCGAGGAAATTTTATAAATCATTTTTTATTTTATGCGCAAAGCGAACATTTATAATTTATTAATCTTGTCATTTACTATCAGTATCCTACAAAATAAACATTATGCATTTTAGCACATGAAATTGAAAACAGGAAACTTTTATGAAACTTTTGCAATTAGTGTTATACGTACCAGTGGTCTAAAATATATAAAAGAATATATCTACTACTAAATTCACTAATGTTGAATTGGATTTATGTTACTTTCAATCATATCTATAAACAACCACTGATTTTTTTCAATACAATAATATTAACTTAATTACAATAATAAACTACAAAATTAAATAGTTTAACTCAAGAAAATATATTAAATTTGTCTAAACATTAATTATTATTAATACGAATACTATTTACTCTGAAACTGAAAAATGGATAAATTTTGATACATATTGAAATTAAAAATATCAAAATGTTATTTAACTTGAGAGATAGCTCTTCTGATGTCTAACAATGTATCCATTTGGTGTTTTATAATATTGTCTTAATTTTTCACATTGTTTAATAGAATTTATGCATATATCCGAAAGGTAATATATATCTAACGTTTCATTCAATTATTTAATTTCAATTAGATTGTACAATTTATATTGCAA
>NW_017259433.1:0-1323 GCF_001594045.1 Atta colombica
GGTGCCACGAAAAACATGGCCGCTAATAATGCGTAAGCGAATGTACGTAGTTGAATGGACGGGGTCTTGTCCCTATTGTATATCTTTATACTGTGATCTTAGACCATATACTACATGAACTGAAAAGTCCCGGGATTTTTCAATACGTGGCGCCATTAGAAAATGAACATGATTCATTTCGAGAGGTTCATCTGTCACTAATTTATGTATGAAGTTTCATGACATTTCGTTCACAAGCTACAGTCGTTTAAGTGGCGCTATTTTCGCCTTCGTTCTGTATCATCACGATAACGTACCATCACACACGTCCTTGAAAGCGATGACCAAATTGGACCAATTACGATTCGAATTGGTTGCTTATCTTATTCTTCAGACTTGGCCCCCAGCGACTATTATCTGTTCCCAAACCTCAAGCGGTGGCTCCAGGGAAAGAGATTCACATCGAATGAGGAAGTCATCGCGGAAACCGAGGCGTATTTCGAAGGCTTGGACGTTTCGTACTACAGAAAGGGCATCGAAATGTTGGAAAATCGTATATCAAGTGTATCGCCCTCGAAGGCAACTATGTTGGGGAATAAATATAACTTTGCCCAAAAATCGTTTGTTTTCATTAAAAATCGCAGGACTTTTCAGCCCATGTAGTAGATATGGAGGGAGCATTACCTATATCTACTGTGGCCTAAATATGTATTCAAGATGCGTGTGAGAGAGAAAGATGTTACAATATAGTATTAGGTGTACAACTTTGCTTCCCCCGTTTTCCTATAGATGGCTTTAGCGGTAAGTGGTGGTCGAAATAAATAGATCATAGACGTCATACAATAAACTTGAGCATCTGTCAACATAACCCCATAGAAACATTAGTCGATTTGTGTCTGCATCTTAAAATTATTCTCGATTGAAAATGTCAGTTTACGAGCCAAATTCTCGTCATTTGCGGGAGATTTTAATTTTTTGCTTCAATATGAAGAAATCTGCGGCTGAGGCTCATCGAATGCTCTCAAATACTTATGGTGGGCCGCTATTAGTGAAAGAATGTGAGTGAGAGTTTCAACGCTTCAAGAACGGTGATTTTGACGTCCAAGGTGATGCTCTGTATTTGGTGGGACCAGCTCGTCGTAGTGTATTATCAACTGTTAAAACCGATTGAAACAATCTCAGGCGATCGGTATCGGCAATTGATGCGTTTGAGCCGAGCATTGAAAGACAAACGGCCGCAATACAACGAGAGACACGATAAAATGATTTTGCAGCATGACAATGCTCGAACTCATGTTGCGAAAGTGGTCAAGATATACTTGGAAACGTTGAAATGGGAAGTCC
>NW_017259433.1:1423-8920 GCF_001594045.1 Atta colombica
AGAAGTAAAAAATTGGATCGATTCGTGGATAGCCTCAAAAGATGACCAGTTTTTTCGACGCGGGATTCGTACGCTATCCGAAAGATGGGAGAAAGTAGTGGCCAGCGATGGACAATACTTTGAATCATAAATGTATAACCAGTTTTTTACAATAAAGCCTCGAATTTCGGAAAAAAAACGGTGGAAGCAAAGTTGTACACCTAATATAATCGCCTAGTGTCTCCGGCACACCAGCGCGATTCATCGCGCGCGACACGCAATATCCAATGAATGTACAACTTTACTGATGTTTTCATTCTAAAAGTTTATTCTCATTAGATATCACGCGCGACGAACATCGCGCCGGAGCCATAACAGCTACGCTTAAGCTTGCGTCTGCATCTTTATGCCTTGTCGTGTAGCCTTAATGCAAAGTCTACAATAGAAGTCGTATGCGGGATTCTCAATCATTATTAACATAGTTGCCCATATTTGGAATATCTTTATCCAACTGATTTATTAACACATACATTCATCTCTTTTAATACTTCTATTTTACAAATAATGTATTTAAACTGTTATAATATCTGAATCTACAAACGCTCAAACAAATGCTATCAAATAGAAATTGATGGAGTATATTACGTACACATAATATTTAATGAGGAAAGTAAGTTTCTAATTTTTTTTTCTTTATAAATTTGAGGTTACGTATTTGAAAATAAAGAATTTGCTAGTTAATTTTTAGATCAAAAGCTTATGTTGCACATATAAAGGATGTCCTAGAACAAACTTTTGTCTTTAGAATGATCATATATACATATTCCTGACATAATTTTAAGACAATTTTTCCTTTGTCAAAATTCTATGCATAGTTAGTTTTTGAATTATAAACGAAAATAGTGAATGAATCACGAATCGTGTACAGAAGGTAGGCAGGGGCGGTATAAGAGGCTCCGCACAATAAAAGGAACAGAGAACAGAGAATAAGAATTTCAACTTATCAGAAACTGTGTATTTCACAATACATGATTTCTGATAGATTGAAATTCTTATTCTCTATTCTCTGTTCTCTGTTCTCTGTTCCTTTTATTGTGCAGAGTCCCTAACACTACCGTCTGATGCAGTTCCGATCAACTGCTTGCTACACGTGAAACGCGTGACGCGATGATACACATAGTTCCTCTTTTCCCCCCTCTTCTCTCTCTCTCTCTCTCTCTCTCTCTCTCTCTCTCTCTCTCTCCTACCTTGTAAAGATGTTTTCATATCGCAGCCGAAGAAAAAGTCAGGATAATTTCGTGAATTCCGAGATTCTCATAAATCCACACCAAATAACAATAAGTTTTTGTCTTTTACATTAATTATATCACTTTTAACGCACACTTAATCGATTTACATACAAACAAATTTATCAGTTCGTTATTATTAATCACTACCGATTAATTATTTAGCGACTGAGAATTAAATCCAAGAAAGAAATTGCATACATAACAGAAATTGCATACAGCAATTAATAATCAAAAATTTTCATCCTTTTATAAATTGTATGGCGTATGAATACATTCACGGATTTATTCATGCACTTGATTAATTTTTACAAACAAATTTATATTGTTAGCTCACTATTATTAATCACTGCCGATTAATCATTCGGCAACTGAGAATTACTACTAAGAAGGAAACATTGCATGCGATAATCACAAAATCAAATTCCATTGCAAAACAATATGGTCACTGATTTACAAGCATTTGAATGACAAAATGAGAAATTTACTAACTTTGTTATGATTAATCACAATAAAATACTACCGATTAATTATGAGTGGGGTGTTGTTAAACCAAAAAATAAACAAATTTTTTTTATCTACAACTTTAAAGTACTCTTGAAACCGTATAACTTTTGTTTAAAAAATTTTTTTCTATCTTTTATACTTCCGAATATTTTATACTTCATCTTGAAAGAATATCGTTTTTTTTTAAAGAGATATTTCACCCCTTAAACATGTTAGTGCACGTAATAAAAAATACGTATCTCTTAGATTTTCGTTTAACATCTCATGGAAAATCAAGTCAGATCCGACAGTTATGAACCTTCTCTTATTAGTAGTAATTCTCAGTTGCCGAATAATTAATCGGCAGTGATTAATAGTAGTAAGCCAATAAATTCGCTTTTGTAAAAATCAGTCAAGTGCGTGAGTAAATCGTGAACGTATTGATACGCGATACAATTTATAAAAGGACGAAAACTTTTGATTAATTGTTGTATGCAATTTCTTTCTTGGATTTAATTCTTAGTCTCTAAATAATTAATCGGTAGCGATTAATAATAACGAACTAATAAATTCGTTTGTAAATCGATCAAATGTGCATAAAACGTTATAAGTGATATAATATGAAAAACAAAAATTCGCGTAAACGCGTGATACAATTGATCGTGATACAATTGATGTGAAAAATTTATTATTATTTGGTGTGCACTTATAAAAATCTCGGAATTCACGGTCACGAAATTATCCTACTTTTTTCCAGCTCAGCGGTATGAAGACATCTTTACAGGGTAGAGAGAGAGAGCTATGCTAAGAGCATGCTAAACGTATAACCTTATGAAAGTGGTGTGATCTCATAGAAAAATATTGTTCCTTTTTGGGAGAAAAAGCGTTTAAGTAAAAAGATAAACATATTGAAAAGAAATTGAATATTAATAAACATGTATAAAAAGATGCGATTTTATTCAATTTTTTATAAATTAAAATAATTTATAATAGCTAGATTATGAAAATAAGTATTTGATGATTTTAATATTATTAAATAGATTAACCTGTTGTTAAAATAGTGTGTTGATATACATCACGCGGTCACGCGGAGCGGTTCTCGACGCATGTTACATCAAAAAGGGGCCACTTGTTTAAATAAGTTAGCAATCTTCAGGTTTTCTTTTCTTAATATTTTATATTATAACGTTGACTTCTTTCTTAATTGATTGAGATTCATCATTAGCAATCTAGTAGTATATATAAAAGTCTGTGATCTGAACGCAACCTTATATGCGTGACGTAAAGTATAGAAATATGTTGGCACGCTAATATCATTGTAAGCGCGAACCTAAATACGAACCTAAATACGAACCAGTATCTTTAGATCGAGCATTCGAGGAGTAGAGGTAGTTCTCATATAGAAAAGGACACACTCACTTGGTACTACTTATAATAAGAGATTTAGTGCATGCTCTTGCATGCTCCAATATGCTCTTGCTATAGCTTCTACTTACTTCAATGTGCGCGAGTAAATGCTATGGTAGGAACATTTTGGAACATGTTAGAACATGCGACGCGAACAAACCTGCGAGTATGATCAACAGAGCACGAATGAGACAAAACCGAAAATGCATCAAAACGTGCGCGTTCTCAAATGTTGAAGTGTAAAATTGAAATTGTACATCACGAGTGCCCAATTAGTTAGTCCGAAGAGCCACATTTCAAACTATAGCCCGAGGGCCTTCTCGCTGCGCTGTACTTACATGGAATTTTTTTGGAATATGATTATATTTTGGAATACGGGTTGCCTGTGGGCCGGATATTGAGCATCCGTGTTATACATCCAAAGATTTCGATTCTTTTTCTCGGTTATTTTTTTAAAACTTCCAAAAATTCAAGTTATTTCGTTTTTAAGTCAAATTTAGTTGTAAGCGAACGTAAGGTTTAGTCTTACTATATATTACTATATATTACTATACAGAGCATAGTCTCTTGAAAGTGAAGACGAGTAGATTGACAAAAAAAAATAGATGATGATCATAGTTGGTAATGCGTATGACGGGAATGCGTTGAGAGGGAATGCGCGCGCAAGCGAATTACACAACTACCAGCTGCAGCACATCTGGGCTGTGTTCAGAAATTACGCGTTCAGATAACTCTAAGCTATAGGTTATGTATATTATAGCAAAAATGCACTCTAGAATTATCTAGGCGTAATTCCTGAACGCAGCCCTATGAATACCATAAATATATGAAATTAAGGTTAAGATAGAAAAGCACATTACATAATTATATAATAACATTATATACAATTTACGTTTTAATTATATGATTTCATCATATGCAACTGTATGACGTAATTTTTTTCAGTAGGGCTAACCTCCAAACTAACATTACAAATTCCGTATTAATATTATACTCACCAATAATTAAACTTATACGTGATATGTAGATGCCTGATCTTCTTCTTTGCAAATATAGCAATACATTGCCACAAATTGTCACTTATTATTTCTACTCGTAGGCTGGTATTCATAGTCGGTTCTTATTTTAAGACTATAATGTCGACCGTAACGTCTCAAGTAATGTTTTACGTTGCTAATACGATCTCTGATTGGCTTAAGACTGTGAAATCTTAAGACTGTGCTTAAGACGGCTTCAAATATAAGAATTAGAACTAATACCATAATCGGTTGTTAAGTAACATTTTAAGACGCTAATGCAACTTTCTGATTGGTTCATGACTAACATCTCAAGATTAAACTTAAGACGATCTTGAAATAAAAACCAACTAACTTAGTTTATATCGTGCACTTGATACATGTACTAACTAGTAACTTTCTATTAAATTATTTTAATTTCAGCAATGTATTTAAAGAATGATACTAAATTAATATATACATCATAATGTATTTAAAGAATGTATTTAAAGAAGAAGAATACTAAATATATACATCACTTTAATATATACATCATAATATCATAATATATACATCATAATGATTAATTAAATACATATCATGTATATGTTACAATATATATGTATATGTTTCGCTGAAATTAAGATCATTCAATAGAAAGTTACTAGTACTCATATCAAGTGCATAATGTAAACTAGATCTATGAATATCAGCTATAAAACTAAACAGTTCACGGATAATCAATGTGCTTTCTAGTGATGAATGATACACTTTATTCAACTTAAGTATTTACCGCGCACGCATATCTGATTGTACAGAGATTCATATTACAATCTAGGATCATCATCTCTCTATTCTTATCAATCTTTTCAGCTTCAGAGTCACAATCGAATGTACAGAGATTATAGATCTTTGCTCCGTCTAATAATATTGGGTTGTCCGGGAAGTTCATGCCGATTTCGAAGAAAAATTGAAACGCAGAAGATTTAAATTTTAGTATATTTATTATTTAGTACATTTATTAAATTTAAATCTTTTGCGAACTTTCCGGATAACCCAATATATGGTCTAAGGGTTTAGTTATTAATTGTGCACGGACTATGAGCATTAATATGTAGAAATATGATCATTTCTCAATTTGTGAAAATTTCCGAGGAAAAGAATCGAAATTCTTGGATGTACATATAACAATGGATGCGTTCAACAATTTTATGAATGTGATGCTGCTGAGATAAGAGCATTCCTCTAGATTTTAGGCGATATTCATAGTTCGATCTTATTTCAAGATTGTCTTAAGTAATATCTTAAGACGCTAATACAATCCTCTGATTTGTGACTTCTCAAAAATTGTACCACAGTCTTAGAGCAGGTATCTTAGACCAGTATTCATAATCAGATCTTATAATCAAGACTGTCTTAAGTATGATCTTAAGAAATCATGAACCAATCAGAGGACTGCATTAACTTTTTAAGGCATTATTTAAGACGATCTTGAAATAAGAATCGATTAAGAATACTTAGTCGAGACATGGAACATTGTAGTTCAGAATTGTGTCCAAGATGCATATGAGAGAGAAAGATATATATATAAGAAGATGGTGTAAGAAAAACAGATATATATATATATATATATATATGTATATATATATATATATATGGAACATTTGTTCTCTTTGCGCATGCTTTAAAATATCGATAATAATTATACTGTAATATATTAGGTGTACAATTTTGCTTCCGCCGTTTTTTTTCCGAAATTCGAGGCTTTATTGTAAAAAACTGGTTATACATTTATGATTCAAAGTATTGTCCATCGCTGGCCACTACTTTCTCCCATCTTTCGGGTAGCGTACGAATCCCGCGTCGAAAAAACTGGTCATCTTTTGAGGCTATCCACGAATCGATCCAATTTTTTACTTCTTCATAAGACCGGAAGTGCTGGTCAGCCAGGCCGTGTGCCATTGATCGAAACAAGTGATAGTCAGAGGGAGCAACGTCTGGAGAATACGGCGGGTGGGGTAGGACTTCCCATTTCAACGTTTCCAAGTATATCTTGACCACTTTCGCAACATGAGTTCGAGCATTGTCATGCTGCAAAATCATTTTATCGTGTCTCTCGTTGTATTGCGGCCGTTTGTCTTTCAATGCTCGGCTCAAACGCATCAATTGCCGATACCGATCGCCTGAGATTGTTTCAATCGGTTTTAACAGTTGATAATACACTACGACGAGCTGGTCCCACCAAATACAGAGCATCACCTTGGACGTCAAAATCACCGTTCTTGAAGCGTTGAAACTCTCACTCACATTCTTTCACTAATAGCGGCCCACCATAAATATTTGAGAGCATTCGATGAGCCTCAGCCGCAGATTTCTTCATATTGAAGCAAAAAATTAAAATCTCCCGCAAATGACGAGAATTTGGCTCGTAAACTGACATTTTCAATCGAGAATAATTTTAAGATGCAGACACAAATCGACTAATGTTTCTATGGGGTTATGTTGACAGATGCTCAAGTTTATTGTATGACGTCTATGATCTATTTATTTCGACCACCACTTACCGCTAAAGCCATCTATAGGAAAACGGGGGAAGCAAAGTTGTACATCTAATACTATATTGTAACATCTTTCTCTCTCACACGCATCTTGAATACATATTTAGGCCACAGTAGATATAGGTAATGCTCCCTCCATATCTACTACATGGGCTGAAAAGTCCTGCGATTTTTAATGAAAATAAACGATTTTTGGGCAAAGTTATATTTATTCTTCAACATAGTTGCCTTCGAGGGCGATACACTTGATATACGATTTTCCAACATTTCGATGCCCTTTCTGTAATACGAAACGTCCAAGCCTTCGAAATACGCCTCGGTTTCCGCGATGACTTCCTCATTCGATGTGAATCTCTTTCTCTGGAGCCACCGCTTGAGGTTTGGGAACAGATAATAGTCGCTGGGGGCCAAGTCTGAAGAATAAGATAAGCAACCAATTCGAATCGTCATTGATCCAATTTGGTCATCGCTTTCAAGGACGTGTGTGACGGTACGTTATCGTGATAATACAGAACGAAGGCGAAAATAGCGCCACTTAAACGACTGTAGCTTGTGAACGAAATGTCATGAAACTTCATACATAAATTAGTGACAGATGAACCTCTCGAAATGAATCATGTTCATTTTCTAATGGCGCCACGTATTGAAAAATCCCGGGACTTTTCAGTTCATGTAGTATATGCTCTAAGATCACAGTATAAAGATATACAATAGGGACAAGATCCCGTCCATTCAACTACGTACATTCGCTTACGCATTATTAGCGGCCATGTTTTTCGTGGCACC
>NW_017259434.1:0-979 GCF_001594045.1 Atta colombica
AATCTCATTTTTATACCGTACATGAGAACACATGAAATATTTAAAATACTCATGAGCTGTGTACGTGCATAATAAATCTAAGAAATAAAAACTGTGCAATAAAATCTATTAAACCTTAATACACTCTTCAATTTGTGACAACTTTCCGTAATTCGCAGGTATCTAATCTTCATTAATTATTGCAATACGCGGAACGACTCGTAAAACACATCCATCTCCGTCCGAGATCGCCGAGCGAATGCCGAAGTGATGACGTAGTCAATCACCGCACCGCGACACGCTCCCCCCACCCTGTTCGCCGCGTGATCCCTCCCCTCGCTGTTCGCCGTTCAGATATCTAAGTTTCGCATATGAAAAATATTCGGTTTATTCAATTATTCGTATTTTACAAATAAAACCCGGCAAGTAATATAGGATTTTGACAAAATCCTATATTACTTGCCGGGTTTTATTTCTTAGATTCATTACGCACATGCACAGCTCATGAATATTTAAAAAATAAATCCCTCCAATTAATAAAGTTTAGGATTGTGCCAAAGATGCCACAAAGCAAAACGCGAAATGTGCGGCGATCCCCGTTTGTCAAAATCATGTAAAATACGAATAATTGAATAAACCGAATATTTTTCATACGAAACTTAGATATCTGAACGGCGAACAGCGAGGGGAGGGATCACGCGGCGAACAGGGTGGGGGGAGCGTGTCGCGGTGCGGTGATTGACTACGTCATCACTTCGGCATTCGCTCGGCGATCTCGGACGGAGATGGATGTGTTTTACGAGTCGTTCCGCGTATTGCAATAATTAATGAAGATTAGATACCTGCGAATTACGGAAAGTTGTCACAAATTGAAGAGTGTATTAAGGTTTAATAGGTTTTATTGCACAGTTTTTATTTATTAGATTTATTATGCACATACACAGCTCATGAGTATTTTAAATATTTCATGTGTTCTCATGTACGGTATAAAAATGAGATT
>NW_017259435.1:0-17611 GCF_001594045.1 Atta colombica
AATAGATATATATATATATTTTTTTTTATAAATTATCTACAAATAAAGGAGATAATACTAGGAGAGATAAGATAAAGAAAATTTTTAGTATAAAGCAAATTTTCTATATATATTTTCCATTTTTTTATAATCATTCTTCAATTGTAATCGTCTGTGAAAAATTAATATAGGAGAAAAAAAATGAAATGTTGTTTAATATAATATCTTCTATATTTATCATTAACGAAAATACGGAACAAATTAAGATATTTGGCAATCATTATTAAAATTATTTTATTGATATAAATCTCTGCACAACATTACCTTTTTTTAGTAATACATCAAATAAAATAACGGAGCTTTCTAACAAAGTAACTAATGGGAGATCTTACTTTCTAAATAATTTTGCTAAATTCGATTCTGTTCTCAGAATTCTAAAATTCAAATTTCAAAGAAATAATGTGATTATCGTGAAACTCGATTTTAGAAGGTTCTTGATGTCTCTGAGTTTGAATGTAGCTTGAAAATATCAAATTTCAAAAGGATAGTAACCTCCATAAAGGAGGATCTAGTGTCACAGGGTTCATAATCAGAGTTTGAAAATCAGTTTGGAAATTTTAGTATTAACTGTTTACATAGCACGATGAGCTTCAAATAAAGCGAAACTAAAAACCTGATCTTATTATGAAATTCTGAAATGAATTAGAAATTCTTTTAAAACCGAGTTTTAGGAATCAAATTTTTTTTCATCATATTGAATCTATTTTTTAAATTTTTCTAAATTTTCTATTTTTAATTTATTTAAAAAAATTTTTTTAATTTTCCATTTTTAATCTCAGATTCAATTAAACCATTAAATTATTCCATAGACCATGTTTCAGAAAAGTTGAGCGAACAGTTTATAAAATAAAAAAGGATCGCTACATAAAGAGTTGAGCAATGAAAATGTTTAATGTAAGTTATTTCAGATTATAAATGCTTATATCTTTTTTTCTTCTTTACACTGGAATTGCATGTGTCCTTCTTGTTTTCATTTCGGCGTATTTAACTTGTAGTATCATTTAATTTCAAACACTGGAGGGATTATTTTGCCGTAAAATATAGAAGTTGTACTCTAATGAAAATTTCAATAGTTCCTTAACGAGTTCCGAGCCCTTGATAATTAATTCCTCAAACTTATATTTCTGCGACCGAGTTAATTTCACCCACGCAAATTAGGAATTTAATCAAATCTCAGCAGTCATTTCGGCTTGGCCACGCACAAAAATGGCAATTAAATCCGGCATGCCGTTATTAAGTTCTACAAATCATCTGCGAACCCCCTTGCATTTTGTGTGAAAAAAATTGCCAAATTGGTTTTAATTTAATTTTGACGTGATATTGCAACAATTGTTTAGTCAACTGTTTTTTATTGCGATTCGTTATACATGCATCAGTTTTCGAAACTTGTTTAATTAATTTTTCTCAGTTGAAATAATTCAAAAATTTTATATTATAAGATTAATGCACGATTAATATAAAAGTTATTATTTTTTAAATATCAACTATGAAAACAGAAAAATAAGACGAAACTATTCTTTGCTGTATCTACGATAATTACTCAAAAATGATTGTTGAAGTTTATTAAGAAAGAATCAGATATCGTTTCTTCGCATCATACAGCAAGTTGCAACTACTCTTATAGGTATTATCCTTTAACTAACTAGTTTAAAAGTTGTAATGTGAGCGAAGTGTTCTGTTAATATTCTTGAATAATAATAATGTTACGTTTTTACAAACTACGATGGGAAATGGAGAATTTGAAATTACTTCTTATCGGAATCACTATATAATACATGAATTGAAAACGTAGATAAGACTTTTATTATTAAATCTTATTAAATTAACTAGATATTCCTAGGTGATGCTATCACTTAGATCTTTTATCATAAAAAAATAAAGTTGGTAATTAATTTAAAAAAAATGTAAATTGGTTTATTTTTAAAATATAAAATATTTTATTCTTCTTTTATAGTATCTGAAAAATTAATTATGAGCACAAATACGTGATTATCGAATTAACTGATAACAGTTATCAACAATCTTTTATTGCAAAATAAAGCGCGATACGTACTTAAATAATTATTCTCGCGCACAAATGATGACGGCATATCAAATCACGTGCAGCACCTTTTCTTTTTTTCCCCATTGCTGGGAGGAGAAAGGAAGAATTTGTGTCCTACAGGTCGGCGAGGGCGGCACCATTTCTATTCATCGTGAAAAATAAAGCCGGTCTCGATCGCGAGTTCCGATAACCATGAATATTTTATCTGCATAATATTTCTGGCACCCATCGGTGAGCTTTTTTTGTCACGTTCCCGCACATATGTCGGTCCTCCTTCCACTGTCTGACGAGACGACTCTGGCAATAACGTCGCATCCAGAAGCCGTATCGTGATACGTGTCGGTGGCCGTGTATAAACGCGTCAACGTGCAAATCGCGGATTTCCCCACACCTGCCATGCAATCGCGGCTTTCACGCGAGTTGGAAAAGGGCGGCACGGTCTCGCGGATCGCACACACCGGGGCTTTTGTACGGATCGCCGCGTGGATTAACAGGCTTCACGGATCGCCGCGGAATAGACCGGCATGGAGTCAGGATGCTGTTATGATGCGTGTAATGGGTAATGTTGCGTACCGAAAGTAATGTTGTTTGTCACGAAACGCTGTTAATAGATGCGTCGCGCTGTCCCCGTATGTCGTACTACAATTTTATTGCGCGAGTACAATGTCACGCTTCGTCGCTCGATGGAAATTCCGCGTCGTTTTCTATTAGATTATGTAATTGCCATTACAATAAGAATTAATTTAAAGAAACAAAACAATAGCTCACAATTGGAAAATTTGTGTTAAATTTAATACATTTTACATGTTCAAATTTTTGTAATAACTTAACACAAGATGAAGATGTTAGAAAATAATCCAAATGTTAGATAAAAAATTAATCCAAAAGTGTAACCCTAACATAATTTGTAAATAATCATATTTCCTCATTAAAATTAATATTTATAAAATGTTAAATTAACACACTTTATCTTGGAATTTATGTTTTAAAAACTATTATTTTGTAAACTATGTTACTTGTTCACTTACTCATAAATTATATTATTTAAAAAATAAGAAATGTTCAGTATCAATTAATTTAATATAAAATATTCGAATAACACAAAAAATCACATTATGTTAAATTAATACTTGGATATATTAAAAATTTAACACAAAATTTTAACAAAGATTTGAGTGAATTGTTTCTAACACGAATACAAAATATTTTTTATTGCATAAGTAAAAAGTATACATGCAATGCAACGAGTAAGAATATTGGTTTTATAAAAAAGGAGCATATAGAGAGAAGTAAAAAGTTAAATAACTTAATTACCATGATAAGACGTGGAATGAAAAGCAACAGTGGAGGTTATATAATATTATTAAAAAGTGTGTCAAGCAAACCCGGAAAGAAGTTAACAAAATGTCGAGATACAGAGATAAAGACGCTTTTCTCGCTCTCGGAGGGGTAATTCGTGATGGAAATTTAAATTTTCCACGTACGAAAGCTTCACACAAAGCTCGAGTGGTTTGCTTAATAAAATTTTTCTACGTGCAGAAATTCCTCCTGTGCGTCTCTTTTCACATCTGCACATCCTAAGAGCGTAAGACGTGAAATCTGTGCCCGTTTGCCGCTATGCGTCGCCATATGATTACAAGGGGAGCACACGTTCAACGCAATGGATCGCAAATTCTGTGTGTATTCGTGGTTAGCCATGTGCAACGCCGGGACGGATCGATCGCGAAGATATGCACGCTCAGATGCTGCGCTTTTGCACGAGTCGTGTCGATGAAGCAACTGCGAATTCCCCGCGCGCGTGATACGCGGCGTTACTACGTTGTTACCTGATAAGCGGAGTTCACTGTGTGCAGATTTTAGCCTTTAACCCTTTAACACTGCTTGTTGCGAATTGACGAGCCGTCCATTATGAGCGATTTATATGATTAAGCAAGACACAATGCCAAATTCATCGTTGATTGTCGCGCGTTTATCATCGCTAACAAAATATTTTTGATCCTGCATTCTCTGAGAATTCAGTTGCGCTACTATTACATCATCAGTATTATTTCCATCAACAACGATTACAAATTAGTTCAATTACACGCCTACGATATTGCGCTTGGTAATAATGAAATTGTTGAATTTATAATTCAAATGTTTACGAATAATTTCTACACGTAGCGTATTATAACTTTGGGTCAAAATATTAAATTAAATATTTGACTCTCGTAGAAACTAATTAATTTTGTAAAGACTATCAAAGTAAACACAAAATTGAGAAGATATAATTAATTAAACAGATTTATCATTAAAAATTATGTCTGTTAAGTACAGTTATGTATGCCAAGATTATAAATTAACGTTTCACGGATAATTACGATGTCTATACCTGTGATGAGATTTGAGAGAGAAATTCTCTATTTCGAGAGAATTTTTTGTGCAAGAAGAAAAAGGGACTTTTTCTAATATTGCAATTTGGAACTCCCAAATTGGGAGACCTAATTACAAAAAAATTTTCTTTTCCTTTTACGCTAAAAAAAAATCACCCGAAATAGGAAATTTCCCTCCGATATTCCATTACTGACCTACGACCTGCTGTTTTGGAATAACGTGATATATGGAATAATTTAATACATTCAATATTATGTGGAAATCGATTGAGAAATATTTAAATATAAATAAGAAAAAAATGTTTATTTTCAATCAAAGCTGAAGTTGGTTCAGTAATAAATATTATCACATGTTTCGGTAGTTGAATCGATAAAAAACATTCGCAAGGAATTCGGAAGATATAGCTTTGAATCTCGATTGGGGTAATACTTTTTGCAATACGTTATAATAGGTTGTTAATGCTAGTAGAATTATTATTAAATCGACGATTAATTAATTTCATTGTGAGATTATTGTTTTAGTTTGTAATTGTGTTTCAAATTTGACAAACTAAATCGGCAGAACGTTGTAGAACTGATAATTGTACATAAATATTGCTAATTGTAAGCACTGACAATAGCATTCTTCTCTTATTTGTGTTTAATACATTCATGCACCGTTTTCCTATCATGGTAAACAGCCAAATTTACATAACTAATTATGGTCGCGTATTCCTGTTGCATCACATTTTGGACTACTAGCATCTGTCCAAATGGTGTACGTCTGATTTGGTCTCCAAATTGATACATATATTAGAATCATAATTTATTATCTTTAGCAAAACTATTGAGGCATTTTTAACAGCAACCAAATATTTTGTTTATATAATAAAACATTTAGTCGTTATTACGAAATATATTCTTTTACTTTATAAATAATAGAAATACTTTTTTTTATATCGATTGAATAAATTAATTCGTATATGAAATGATTATATAGATTTAATATATTTTAATTAAAAACTTTTATTTGATATACATTTTGACTAATTTTTTATTGCTACAGCAAAACTTGGTTAGAATAAAATATTTTTTTCTAAAGTAAATTCAGCGTTTCGTTGCAAATAATTAAAAAACAAAGTCTATAGAAAGATTTACTTGTAGGTTTAAAAATTTTATTTTTTCCATTCGTAAAATTTCGTATTTCAAGTTTCAATCTCAATCGATTTATATGTTTCATATCCGGTTACTGAATATTTCAGAGAGCATAGTCATTTTAGGAAACACGGTCGGAGTAACATATGCTTCGACAATCTATGTTAATCTAGGCAACGTGTTATCGCTTATATCACTTAATCCTTTATACTTCCTCCGTATTTCCCTTTATAATATTAACACGATTTGCTATATCACATTTCGGCGCCGTGGTGCCTACAATGCGGGTTCTCCGCACACATAGATTATCGAGTTCCCCGCACACCCGGCGTATCTTCGTGTGAGCTCCAAATTCATGAGGGGCAAGTGCTTGCACCACTACAATATCGTGTAGAGTAACGAGGAAGGCAATTGGTCCTCCATCCTCACAGATTTCACTCGCTCGCACTTACACACGTTCACCCCGACAGACGACAATTCACGACGATCATCGTCGTGAGTTACACACACCGACGAAACGTCTCGAGTGGTTCGTCTCCATGGGACGTACCAAACGCTGTTAGTGTGGCTCACGCACCCACAGTGCGTGCGACTGTTTTGTCACGCGTGTGGCCGACACGCGTGTGTGCACGTTATGCGTCGTCGTCGTCGTCGTATTTGTCGGCTTACCTAAGTTTATTGTTAGAGGGACCGCGTAGCACGGTGTAGACGAAACTTGACGATTTAGTGCGTCTTGCAAGCTGGTCCGGGTATCACGTGTGCCGACTCTGATCTATCTTCTGATCTATCATCTCGTGATGACGCGGAAAGAGATCTCAGTGATAATGCGTGAAAACATGTGCAAGTGCAAATTAATAAGGTGAATCACAAAATGCCTAACTAATTAATTTTTATTATTATTATATTAATAAATCTTTGATAAAGTCGCGAATGTGGATATAAGTGAAGGTGCAGTTATCTACGATCTATTTGATAAATAACTTTAATAAATAACAATCTAAAATTATAAAACAATAAAACGATGCTTACAAAATAATTGTAAAAATTTAATTGCATAATTTTAATAAGTGTTAAAAAATAGGTAACTTTTTAATTTTACAATCATCTGTATATAATAAATTATTTGTTTGATGATATTATTAAATAAATGTTTTAACGATAGCATAATTAACTGATAAAAATAAAACAATAATAGGATATGGCAATGGTTAGATTTCTACGACAGTAATTAAATCCGAAATAACAAGATTACGACACAGTCCATTTTAAATAACGTATAGGAAAGAACGGAGCCAGACCAGAATACCAAAAGCAAATAAAAGTTGTCCTAGTACGCATAGCTTCGACCTGTTTACACAGATACCACAATCAGCCCCGTTTTCCATATATCTCTCACAAACTTGGAAATCAAGCGGAACGCAATGGCGAGATTCCGCGGGCATCGCATCATCAGAGAACCATTCGCTCCATTGGATGAAGGTGGCGCGGCGGGGTGAGGAAATGAAAAACGAGAAATTAGGATTTCGAGGACAGCGAAGTGCTTGGAACACGAAAAACCAATTGCACGAGAAACTCAAGAGGAGATAGTAGATAGCCGAAAGCGCGATAGCTCAATGAGAGTCGGAGGATGATGGAGATAGACACATTGTTTACATCAAAAATAGTATTTTTATAAAATCATCAGACAATTGTTATAAATGTGAAGTGTGATCAAGAATGCATATTTTAATAATAGACATTTAATTAAGAGAAAAAGAAGAGAGAGAGAGAGAGAGAGAGAGAGAGAGGTTTTTAAAAAAGTAATAATAAATAATTTTACTAATGTAACAGATTAAATAGTTTTAAAAATTAACTAAAAGCAACTAAAATTCAAACATGTATCAACTGACATGTTAATGGTTTTTTATTTTATATTCCGAATTCTCTTTCACGCACTTGTTTATTTTATTTATCTTTGATTTTTTAAGCAAACGGATATATAATACATTATCTTATAATTTATTTTATTCTACGTGATTTTTTAATTTTATTAATATGAACGAAAATATCAATATATCTGGATGTAAAATTTGTAAAAGCATGTCGATTTCAATAAAAATTCAAAACACCTATGAAAGAAAGCGTGCAAATGCGAAACCTAGCTCGATGGACATTTCAATGGTACGAAATGAAATAGGTAAACCAATATCGTCGGCAATATCCACTTTCGAACCACAAAATTGTGTCGTTCCCTGCTATCGCGAAAGTCAAAACGAACGGATGTCCAAAGTTTTATCCTTTCGAAGAAAAGATTCATTCGAATCGCTGATGCTAAAATTATTCTATAACCGTTTGCGAATTGCTGAGTCTTTTTTCGTCACCGCATTTTCCAGTACGAGCAGCCCACGACATTTTAATGTCATTTCAAGTTCCGTTCTCCTGAGGCTAATGCATTCTTAAATGCGTCGACAGCCCTTTATTTCCCTCTTTTTCACGATTACCACTCGCGCTTCTTTTTTATTTTCTCTTTCTCAACTCCAAAATCCTAATTAACTTTGGTAATTACGTATGCGGGATGAAAGGCTTTACACACTCCGTTACGCCGGTGATGAGGAATAGGAAAGGGAAGAAACGCTGTTAATATCGTTCGTGTTCTTGGGAACGAATTCGATATAAATAATGCATGTGTCGCGAAGTCTCATAATTTTAACATTATTTTTAACGTCGTCGTGAAAGCTATGTAGTTTCAAATTTAAAGTTCAATAAAAGATTTATTTAAAAAAAACTAGTTAGAATGAAATAAATGTAATATAAATTACATTTTGACGAACAAAAGGCCTCGTGTTGTAATGTTTGATATAAAATTCCATAAAATTTAGAATATATAAAATAAAAGAAGAGAATGAAAGATATTACTAATTTTTTATCTTTTAAAATCATTTCTCTCGAGAATAAAAATAATTATTTTATATATTCGATTTATTTTTGCAAAATTTATTATTTTGTTTATTATCATGTTATGACGTCATATCCAACATTTTTTAATTTTCTTCTAACTAAAAATTCATTCTCTTAATCCTTGAGAAAATTCCATTTTGTTTACTCACGTTGCTTTTTCACGAAAATTATTTTTCGACTTTATTTCTTTCCCTCCTTTTCATTCGCACGGATCTTCTCTCGACGATGTCATATAAGTGTTTGAATTTTAATTCGTTCCGTCCAGAAAATTTCGTTATTCCCAGCATGCTCGTACGCTGCATGTCGTACATTCACGGCATGTTATCGTGTGTGCGCACGTGTGTATATTGTACACAAACGCATTTTACGTGTTCCC
Organism: Atta colombica; assembly: GCF_001594045.1. NCBI lineage: Eukaryota > Metazoa > Arthropoda > Insecta > Hymenoptera > Formicidae > Atta > Atta colombica. Next base: position 8,903 of record NW_017259435.1, read on the forward strand.
AGTTTTATATCTCACCCAGTGCACCTGTGCAACACATTCGGTTATCTCTAGCTCGCATCTCGCTTCTTCTCTCGTTCCCCATTAAGCTCCGTAACTTAACAAGAGCATTAATTAATAATACCTCCCAGAGATAATTTGCGTCTGCCGTCTTGTATCAGCATTGTTATTGTCCGCAGAGTCAACGTCTAATCCTTTGTGTTTGCGACGCGATGCATCTTAAAACTAACTTAACGCTATTCATGCACAACATACACGTATACTACCTAAGAACTCAAGACGGCTTTCAGCAGATTGTAGGTGTTAACGGAAAGTAAAGAAATTAAAATAAATACTATTCTGAAAAGTTCATTTTTTAATTTAATTTCTGTTACAAGAAATTTAAAGAATGTCTGAATTTTTGAATAATAATTATTTTTTGAACAATAATTGTAAAGTAGAAAATATTTCAATAAAAAATGTTTTGATACGTTCTACAGAATCACAGATTTTGCAAATGATATTTACGGATTTTATTTTAGTGCGAGATAACTGGTACAAGAGCAGATTCAATCGTACATGTTTATAACTAAAAATATTTTTATGGACAACTCAATGATTTGTGTTGTTGTGCAGTCATTTTACTAGTTTGCGATGTGAACTTTTATTTCAAGTTATACAGATATGTAAAATGCAATAGTTTATGAATTTCATTTTTTGCACGTTGTTTTGGAAATATGATTCTAGTACAATGTAAACATTTTACATATAACAATAAAAATTTGTAGATATTGTAGATAGAAAAAATATACCTGTATATAGTCTCAGAATATAAAAAACTTGTTATATATTTTTATGAATTTATTTTTACAGTTGTTCTTATTTATAATAAAATTAATTAGATCAATTAACAATATCAGATATTTTATAAATTAAATTTTTTCGAAATTGACTATTGCCACAATACCTTTTTTGTGTTCTTTAATTACTTTCTTATTAAAATTTATTTTCATAATTTTTGTTATTATTTTATAAATTGATTCATATTATATATAACAAATTTTTATTTGAATAGTGCAATCGAAAATCAATATAATGCGTTTATTTTGACGTGTTTATACAACAATATTGTTCTATCATCCATTTCTCATGCCATATTGAGTTCGTCATTTTATGCGCACTTCATGGTTCAACATGTATCTCGTAAAATTATTTACGAGATATTTTTCAAATCATCTCTGTCTCTTTTTATAACTGCTTTTATAACTTTTTATAACTTTTATATCTTCCTGAATTTTCCATTAAAATGGTCAAAATGTAACATAACACGTTCAGATGTTACAAATCGAAACTAAAATTTGAAATAATGTTTTACGAAACTCATTATTTTCCATTAATATTGGGATTTCCATATAGCATACTAATGTTGAATCAATATCTTAGAAACGTTAAATTACAACATTGCAAATGTTACATTAACATCGCGAAATATATATTCAACGTTGAGAAAACATTCAACACTTCAATATTCAACATTGCAACGTCTCAGTAACATTTTTTTATTTTATGCTATATGGATACTTTTATCCTTGAATCTTTTTCCATACATATGGAATACGTTGTCTAGAAATCATTTTTGAAAGCAAATTCGATAAAAATTAAAAATAAAAATTTCATTTTGCAAATTTCTTATCTAACATCCATTTGTGTTCTGAAGATGCGAGAATAGTTACGATCCTACCCGATGAATTCCATCCATATTATGGCATTTCAATTTCGACACATTTAATTTAATTTTCCTCACAAAGGCAGCATTTCCTTCCTCTGTGATAAGATATTAATTTCTTGAAACCTTCGATACATGAAGACGCCTCAAAGACGACGATGACCATAATGACAACGTGCCGGTACAAAGCCAACCAACGAATTAATTAATAGCGGAATGTCGTCTCTCATTATTCGACTATGATTTAATTCAAATCATCATAATCAATTTAATCTCGTGTCGTGTAATTTTGTTGTTTTATGTGCCAAAAACCAATGTCTTTAACTAGAAATGTGTTCATTACCGGAAAATCGAGATTTTTAGATGGAAATTAACGAGGTTGTTTTGAAAGATAGAGGTGGAAACACGTTGCTTCCACGATCCATCTGCCCCCAATTAACCTACATGCGGATAAAATTCAACGGCATCGTTACTGAATATCGAAATAGCTAAACATTTTAATTAAAACTGAACAAAATTTTAATGCTTACGTGAATTTATTATCACATTGGAATTATTATGATCGTTATGGGACTGCTCGATTTTATTTAATGCTTGACATTATCGATTATAAAAGGATTGAGTGTATTACTTTTCATAATAAAATCGACATTGTTCAATGAATATTTAAGTATATTGTTTGTTTATTACATTATTTTCTATTTGAGTGTTTCGATTTCAACTGAACGAGTTGATTTTTGAATATAGTTATTATTTTTACTAATCATCATTACATTAATATATAAATTAATTATTTACATAAAACATCATTATGGAGATCATCATAAAAAAAGAGAAATAAAAAAGATGGATGAAAGAGAAAGAAGAGAAGAAATTATGGGATTAAAAAACAAGTAATTACTCATCTGGATTATATACAACAATAAAACCGTGTTATAAATAATGTGCAATAAAAAAATTTATTATCTTTATTAGAAATAAAAGCTGCTAGCATCAGACTGATTCATCCATTTAATCTAAGTTAAACTTAGCCAATTCTTCTTACAAATTGAAAATGTTCTCGTTATCCTCCTATCATAAAGAATATAAATCGCGTGAAGATGCTTTTTAGTAAAATAAAAATTGCTCTCTTTTCTCTCATCTCTTCAATTAATTTTCATCATTAATTAATTTAGTTGTTTTAAAACAGCATTTGTTATGATTTGAAATGTGAATGGAATTTAGAGATTTTGAATATTTCTGGTTTCATTTAGATGCAATTTTCTTAAAGAATAAGTTTAATGCTTCTTTAGAAATTCCATAGATTCTTTGTCTTCGTTATCTACATAATTATAAACAGAATAATTGCAAAATTATTTTGTTAAGAGCTATAAATTGCTATTATCCATTCGTAATGATGGCACGGTGCAGAAATTAAGATGATCGTTTCACCGCCATTTAACTCCGTGCTGATCCATTTTATTGCGCGGAACGCGAATAATCGCGAAAATTAACTGCCAAAATTTATGACAAACGTAATGCATTCGCACGAACGCGCATATAATACATCGTATTCGAATCTTAGTATCAAACGCCAGGGGCATGCTGAAATCGCATAAACGGATGCCATTTATCATGCTGCCAGGTCTTACCGCGCTAGTTGAGTGACAGCGCGTTAAATTTAGCATTAATGATGCGGTTCCAGGTACTATAGCAAGACGGAAGTTCGTTAATTAGTTATCGCTGCGAAAAGTGTACGGCAACTTGTGCCACATTCCACGCATCTCGTCTCTCCTTCGCACCACACCGACAAATTTCGATCTTCCGCGGAGAGATAACCCCGGAGATAATGATTGCGTTTCGAGTTTCTATTTCAATTCGCATTACATTTTGAATGCACTACGCAAAAAGTCTTTTCATATATTATCTATTAATTTGTCGAGTTGTTATAATGCAGAAGTCAATATTTATTTAGAATGCTGATTTTTTGTTAGTAAAAACATCTCTAATTAAAAATTTTAGACTGGTTGATCTTAACTGTGAATGAAATTAGATAGGTACGTGCAATTGTATATAAGTTGTTATACTAGAAAGAATAATATATTTCAGAACTTTATATTATATTTATATTTATGTTGAAAGTGCAAAAGATTTTTTGCAAAAGCAGAAAATTAAAACATTTATTTTAAAGTGCATTATATACTTTTGTACAATTTAAAAATAAGAAGACAAACTCGTGAAAATGAAAAAAAATTCTAATAAGATTATTGCTTAAAAATACGTAAACAGAATGACTTATATTACGAAATAAATTCAATAAAGTAATATAATAAAATAATATAATAAAGTAATATAATAAAAATAAAATTTAATAAAGAGTAAATGTTTGATATGATCAATTATACTTATTTCTATTGTATAATTACTCTAATTAATTCTATTATATAATTACTTTTAATTACTTATTCTAACCACGTCTTCAATATCACAATACAGAATGTTGCCACAAGGAAGAAATAACTTTCGTATGCAAACTAGTTTTTGGTGGTACAACTTCAATCGCCAAAATTTCATTGGATTCGTATACGCGTGAAATTTCCCCGTATAACAAGAAATAAAAAAATGCTATGATAAAACAACCCGTATTGTGAAAAAGGGAGGTCGTTTCAACGCATGTCGTCCGCAAATCGACCTCGCGCACAATGCAACTCGCCGCGCCCGATGCAATCGCATTCCATTAATGAATGTAGTTCGCATCCGTGGCACGCGCGTTAAGATCGTTACGAAATCTCGCGTCACGTGTGCGAGAACCAAAAGTGGAAGGAAGGAAGGAAGGAAGCACGTGAGGCATTATTAAACTTCTCGTGCTCTAATCCGGGTGTAACGCGCGTGGTTTACGTGGTCGGAACGAAAACTATGCGGTACGATGAGGGGGCCAAGAAGAATCGGTGGTGGCCTACCGAGCGGGAAAAAGCTGGACTGCTGCCAGAAGGTGCGTCAAGCTCGAGGAGTATTGCTGGTATACTTGAGCATCTGTGCATTGCTGCCCGACGCTATTTTCACTGGTGAGTATCGATGATTTTTCTTTTCGTATAATTACAGCTTTCTGTTCGATCTCTATAATGTAGAATGTGTAATGGAAGTTTCTATCTTTGTCCAAGAAATCACAGATATGGATTATTTAAGAAAGACCTAATACATTGTATAAAAAAAATTAATTATTTTGTTACTTCAAAAGTAATGCAAGTAACTAAAAAATTGAATTTTTTTTTTAAGTATTGATTAATTAAACAATATCGATAAAAATAATATTTTTAGAAACATGACGAAATGTCATTTTTATTTTACAATCTTAAAAGCCATCTTTTTTGAATTGTGACAATTTTGATATTTTACAAAATTAATCGTAACAAATCCGGAATAATTTATCAAACATGATATTATTTGAAATATAATCAACAGATTATATTTATTTTGATCAATTAAAATAATTAAATTCAAAACAAAACAATTTCTTCTTCAAACTTCACCAAAATTGCCTTAAATCTAAATTAAGTGTTCTCTACAAAAAATTTTTTTTCATTTACTATAAAACGAAACAATTCAAAATATTTCACTCTTGTAGAAAGAGTATAATGTTTTTGGAAACCTTAAGAGCGACACAATTGTTATTTAAAGAATTATGAAGTTAAATTAGTTTACTTTTAATGATTCATAGAATAATTTTTACTTAATTCATTTATAATTAATCATTATCATTTATAATTAAATAATTATAACTAAAAAATTACTAATAAATTTATAAATAATATGAACTTTATTTGTTCCAAGATGTAAATTACTAACTAAATCTTTGATAGAAAATTTAGCATGTTATGCAAATAATGTCGTTTTATTTATCGCAAAAAATCCATCGCTTCTTGTTAGAGGGTGACTCACAAATCGTGCTATCACGTACCGTCGTCAACAAATCCAGGCGTAACGACAATATGATTTCTGCGCGCGGATGCAGAGCGCGGGAGTGAAACTTTTCTGCAGTCGTTCTTTAATATAAGGTCTCGCGGTCTCACCTGAGAAATGAAGAGCATAAATCATGGCGCTCATCAAGCCTCGCGTGGTCTCAATTTTGCAAAACTTTCCCCACAAATCTTTGCCGCCCGCCTAAGGCGCTGTCGTCTCCATCTTTTAAAGATTAGTTTAATGTCGTTCGCGATGTCTACCGTACTTCAACTTTATAATGAGAAAGTCACAGCGACGGAACGAAATAAGCAATAACACTGTGTTATATAAAGAAACATCCTGTAGAACTTTACGGTCATAAAAAGCATATATATCATTCTACTTAACAATTTGGTTTTTTTATAATAATATGTGACGTAATGTTGATAATATTTCATCTAGTGAGTTTATTTACAAGTATAGATAGATAATTTTATTTAATTAAAATTAGTTTTATATTAATCGTTAAAATTATTGGTGCAATTATACTTTTTATAATGTTACATGGTACTATTTTTTATACTTTAAATTTGAATTATTTAATTATGGGATAATGCATTATAATTGCAAACAATTTAGCTTCAAAAAAAATTGATATGCATGTATATATGGAGATAAAGGTTAACTACCGCGAATATACATTTAGAGCTCCCGAGACAATTCGAGCGTTGGTCTTATTTAAAAATAGGCATCATAGAGACTGAAGCAAAACTATATGTAGAAATGCTTCTAATTCGGCCACAATGGTATTACAATAAATGTATCGTGAAATAATATAATTTCTTAAGGCTTTAACTCTTACATCTTAATTTTTTTGTTTTTAATTTATGTTTCAAATCCATATAAAAATGATGTTAATTCTGATACAGATTTTTAATCATTTATACAGATTTTTCAATTATAAAATTAAATTTTATTTATATTAACAAAATAAAGAAGAATTATCAAAAATAATTTTATACATAAAATATGTAATGCGATTAAATACTTTCGTTCTTTCGTTAATGATAAAACATTTAACAGTCAATTCAATTTTTGTACTTGAAACTTTTCCCTGTGATTGTTGTTAAAGTTTGTTATAAATTATGAAAGCGTACAAGTTTCATTGTTTTGATGTCAGAAGGGCGTGACTAGAAATATAAATTGAGAGAAACGACCCTTGTAAAATGCGAGGGTATTAAAGGACGTCCTCAGACGTACTCGAACGCGAGGTGCGTCGAGATATGCAACTTGTAACGCTTCACAGACAAAATAGGAACTAATTAAGCACACGAGAGTTTAAACGAGGCGCGGCACCGGCCGTAGTGCAAATTGCAAGTCGTATTAACAATTATCTCGTAATTGTCTACAGCATGCTCAGGATTTGTAAAGCTAGAATTAAATTCGCAAGTAACGCTTGCTGGCACTTCGTGTTTCGACTCCATGTGTTCCTTTCTACAATAGATATATCTCTCGTTCTGTTTTCCCTCAAATCTCTGCCATTGTATTTCCTCGCTTCGTCAAGGATTTGACATTTCATTTGAATGAAAGGAGGAAAATAAATTTCGCTTACTTGCTTTTAAAAGTAAAAATGTAATAATAATAGTCGTAAACCAGCATTTATAATTGCATTTCTGCTGAAAAATGAATTCCAAATCAAGAGACGCGATAGCGTCTCACGCTAAACATATTTTTTGTAAAATTTTATTTTTTTATATAATTATATTTATATTTATATTTAATAATTTTAAATAAATTAATTTTGATTTAAATTGTAAAAAAATTAAATAATTCATGTGTAATAATTAAGCTGTAACATACACTTATAAAAATATATATTAATCAGATTGAAGCAAATTCTTTTATTAATTAAATAGAATTTAAGTAGCAATATTTTTATTCCAAAACATTTCGTCGTATAAGCAGAATTAATCGAATTTTAAACTCAATTTAGACTAAATCTAAGTAATGAAATTATAGTATTTTATCTAATGTTTGAAAATAAATTACTTTTAATGAGTAATGATGCGTAATGATCTGCTTTAATGAATAGACGTTATTAATTATAAGAGTTAATTACACAAACTGACTGTCACTAATTTTTTGTATGAAATGATTAATCGCATTTCAAAAAATAATGCGACAATACGTAGAATAATTCTTACTGCTTCTTACTTATCGAGTCTCGAAATATAAATGAAAATATGCTATATAATGTAAATTCGCTGGCATGTGGCCTTGATTTTTACGCGTTATAACGGTTACAATATTATTTACGTTTACATGATACTACGTTATCATTCGTGTTTCGGCAATTTAATTGTAAGGAAGTATCGAGAATCGTTCAGTATATCGTCAGTTATTATCTTCGAAACGTGATTGCAAAAATAACAGAATTTGATCACTTCTTATACGCAATAATAAGCAATGTGGATCAATGCAATGCAATTTACTTATTCTAAAATAGGAAGAATATAAACTATAAACTAAACTATAAATTTTGTTCTGATAGAACACTTTTTCTTATATAAAGGAAAGAAGTATGATTAAAAAATATGCATTATTAGAAGTTTATATTATTAAGAAGTATGTATTATTAAGATGATATTAATATCTTGTCTATTTCATGATATTGCAAATAGAATCATGTACGAAAGTAGAGTTTTGCAAAGTAATGTCTAATTTGAAGTAATGTCATGTGATAATGGATATGCACTGATAATTAATCAGTTTTACAAATAAGTAAATATTGTATAAAAGAAACGAAAAAATATATCTATGAGATGGAGGAGGTATTGGGTAACAATGGGAATAATCATGGAGTAAGTATAATTTATCTTTTATATAATATATGTATGTGAATACATACATAAAGAAAAGTCGCCGATACCGATATTAATAGGTCTTCTAAAGTGACACCTCCTTAATTCTCAGAAACTAGCTATTGCACTTTATTAGTACTAATAAAATCATGATCTGTTTTAAAAACAGGTGTCTAATTATTACAAGTTATTTTATTATTATTATATTATTATTTTTTATTAATTAAT
>NW_017259435.1:17663-18514 GCF_001594045.1 Atta colombica
ATTATTATTAACGATAAATAAAGTTTTTTATTTAATGTTATCGACTTTTTATTTCCACAGCAACAACAATGTAAAATATTAATATTTGTAAATTGCATTACTCAAAATCAAGTAAAAAATATAAGTGGTAACGCGATAGGAAATACAAAACCAATTCAAATATTAAGATTTCTTGTAATCTTCGTAAAATAATTAGACTAAGAAAGATTAGTTTTTTCGAAAAAGTTTAATGTTAATAAACATTTTGATAAAAAAAGAAAAAGCAAAATAAATAAATTGTTACATTAAGTTGTTGTATTATACAAGTACATCATAGATTTATTAGAAATTAAATAACCAAAAATGTTTTTAAAATGTCGTTTTTTTTTAACAAAAAATGTCATCTCTTAATAATTATATTACGATCTACTTACATTATATCAATTTTGAAATTACTACAAATAATAAGCATGTTATAATTTTGAATAATTCTGTTACAATTAATTTTAGCATACTTAATGATTATTTTTAAAAACTCTGTAATTAATTTTATACAATAATTAATTTTAAGTAAAATAATATTACGTATAGATTAGAATTACAAATATAATCCAGACAGAATATTAAAATATTGACATCTGAATTCTTCAAACTTGATTCTAAGTTAATTAACAATAAGTGGACAATAATCATTTTTAATAACGATATTATTCGTCGGCATCCGAATACATCTCATATAAATTATAATTGATATATTTATATATGTAAGACTTTATCTAGGATATACAAATAAATTATTAAAAAAAATATAAAGAAAATTCAAATACTTAGCGATACTAGATTAATTAATAATAAGTAATTAATGAAGCAAT
>NW_017259435.1:18614-18821 GCF_001594045.1 Atta colombica
TGTATACTAATTACGTATGTATTCCAATATTAAAATCAAAATTACTGTTTTCTGATGTTTTATGCATTAATATATTGGGTTGTCCGAAAAGTTCGTGCCGACTAACCTATATAATTTAATAAATGTATTGTATACTAAAATTTAAATTTTCTGCGTTTCAATTTTCCTTCAAAATCGGCACGAACTTTCCGGACAACCCAATATTAT
>NW_017259435.1:19170-19396 GCF_001594045.1 Atta colombica
TTATGCATTAAATTCAAAATTTTGTTATGGAATCGAGATTTTTATTGTAGCTTCAAAATTTTGTTTTGAGATCCAGATTTTTTTGGCTGTTATAATGAAATCTATATGTACAAATATAATAATTATAAAATCGAAAAATCATTGTGTGTAATTAAAAGAACAAAATCATTACAGATATATGTATTTGATTATTAAACCAAAGATTCATACATACACACACACACAT
>NW_017259435.1:19496-28488 GCF_001594045.1 Atta colombica
TTTATTTCGTCTACGTTGAAAACTTAATACAGATTTATTTATATAATATTATTTATTTTGAATAATAATAACGTTAATAATATATGTATAGAGACGTAAGCTAAATATTTAATTTAAATTTAAATAATTTCTTAAAATTATAAATATTCAACTTTATTATGTTTTAAATAAATTTAATAGAACACATTAATAACTCGAAAAGATAGCACACATAAATATGTGTAACATTTATTTCTGTTGACGTTCTTGATTTCCTGTAAATTGCTAATATGTTTTGTTATAATACGAATTCATATCTGCTTCTTCAGCTGACAAAGGAATCATACAAAGCGATAAAATTTGATTTTAATGAAACTTTATATACATTGGTTATATAAAGAGATGAATTTAGAAAATGTTATTTGTGGCGGAAAAACGGTTGGAAATGTGAAATCGCGCTTATATATTAACGCGGGTTTTAACTTTTCCCGTATCTTAAAAATGTATTTTAAAAATGATTCGAGATGTCAAAAAATATTATATACGAAACTTTTATAATAAAATTATTTCTGTTCATCCACTTCAATATTTTTAAAAAACAAAAAATTTTTTTAATTTCAAAAAATCGTTCATTAAAATATTATTGACACAAATGAATAGAGGTAATTTTATTGTAAAGCTTTATATAACATTTTTTGATTTTTCGTATAGTTTCCGAGATATAAAAAAAATTCTGAAAACTGCTTTGTCATATAAGGAATGATTTCACCACTTCAAACTGTTTTTTCGCTCCAATAGACATTTTCTAAATTCATCTTTTTATGTAACCTATATGTATATTTATCAGATTTTATCGCTTAGTGTGGCTCTTCCTTGTAAGAACTGTCCTATTAATCTATTCTTGTTATTATCTACAATTTTTATATAGATTTTTTTAACAATAAAATCTAAAACCTTAATGACTTTAATAATGATATTAAAAGAATATACATAAATATATTTTATCTGATTTAAATTTATATATAAATATTTTATTTAAATATTCAATTGTTTAATATTAATTGTTGTATTTATCCGAATATATTAATAATTTGAAAAAAATGAAATATATTCATATTTGTAACGTTTATTAACTATTTTGATGTTCAGAAGTTTGCCAATATGTACTGTTACAATAAGAACTTATATCTACATTTTCTTCAGCTGCAGATTGTTGTAGTATTCTTTCCATATTGTTATCTTTAGTATCTTTTTGAGAGTTTTTTCTATTATAAACGCGACAATGAGCTAAGTGAGACCTTAAAATATCTATTCCGTAAAATATATCAATATCAGATTTGCAAAATATGCACGTTGCATTAAATCCTTTTTTATCGAATTTGAAATGTTGCGAGAGCGAATTATTCACAATTACTTCTTTTTATATTGCAGTTATTATTTCTTAACGATGATATATATTTAGATGATCCTTTAAAAATGATGCATTTACATCTAGTTCAAGAAGCAAACGACTACAAAATTTACATTTTTCTTTGTATAAATCTGTTTTGTCGAAATATCGCCATATCAAATTATTATCAGTCTCCCATTTTAAATGATCTCGTTCATTACATATTTTATTGTATAAGTGTCTTTTCTTGTTATTGTTCTTCTAGAAATAGGAGTTATGTAAGTTGAAGTACACAATTTGCACCTTATAAATTTATTAAAATGTTTCCACATCCAATTATCTGATTCTTCTAGAGGTGCCATTATATCCTTACAGTACCACGGTATGTGTGTTACTAAATACGACATTATGTTGAAGATGATTTACAGAGAACTTATTTGGAAAGGTCAAAATGAAGTATGTCTTTTATTATGTAAATAGATTTGAATTTTCCTAATAATAGTTAAGTCGCATAATTTCGTTTCTATTTATTTGATTTCCCGTATAGTCAAATACGTGGTATAATTGAAGCGATCAGTATATATTTAACAATTTAATCATATACGCGGGTTTATAATGAAATTAAAAATTTAAAAAATCTCCTTTTTTTATCTTTTTTTTTAATTTTGTAAAAATAACTGAAATTGTAAAGAGAGTATCGTAAGGATGTCTGTTTTATACATATTTTCAAAATGGTAACAAAATTAGTAAAAAGTTACAAATTATTTTAAATCACGTTTAAAAATAATATGATAAATTTGGTGACGATTTACTATCTGGATCATAAATTATTTTAACAAATAGTATTTTTTGAAATTATGCTGTATATATTTAATAAGAATGAAAATATATTAGATATAAAATAATGTGATATTAAATAAAAATATAATCTTATTCACACAACTTTCATACATATATATAGTTTATTTAAAGTATTAAACACATTTCCAAATTTAATTTTCTTTGCAGGAACTGTGTGATAAGTCCTTAACATTTCTTTTTATTTAATTTTTAAATATAAAATGAGATTTCAATTTGTTGCGAAAAAATCTTATCAAATGACACGATATTATTTTTGTATCCAAGACGCACTAGTATCTAGAATATTGAAGAATGTGATACCATTTTTTTATGATATACTGACGATTACTATAGAAAAATGTCTGCATTCCGTTTCTAAAAGCACGCAATCATATAAAATTGTATTAAAGGAAACAATGATAATCCATATCTTTACGTGACATTTTATTCAATTTTTTTTAATACGCGTGATTTATAATTTTATTTTATTTATTAAAGTTTGAGTAAACTATAATTCTCAAGTTATATAAAATTATATAATAGAGATTTTTAAAAATGTTGTTTTTAACAATTTTACACAAAAACAGTTTTTAAAGTAAACAATTTTATGCTAAAGTGAGTTAGGGTAGCATCAAGTTTTGCTTTTAAGAGAGAAATTGTATTCTCTCTTTTCTTTTCTAAATTATTAATATAATACATTTTAATTGAAGTTAAACGGAATATTTTATAATTGTTTAAATTCTTAGATGTGAGGAAAGCATTGTGCTGAAACAAGGGAGATAGTCTTGGTCTTGGTCAAGTACTTTCTGGCAAAGTTTACTTACCTCCAGGAGAACACGAGCGGCGCATTAATTGGTTTCTTGAACCGAGTGCCACATTTGAAGTTCCCTGCAAACTAAACATCTGGTTTTAGCGGTCTAAACATTTGAGTCCCATGTTGATTCTCACGCGGCGGAGAGAACACGGACCCAAGATAATGTTTAATTGACATTTGCCAATTAAAGCCATACAATTCATCTAAATGTTTCCATCTTTTCTTTTTATTACTTGATGGATGATGATTCAATAAAAATAAATATTTGAACGCGTCTAATTTTTTTCTATAAAATAGTATACCATATTAATATATTTTTTTATAAATATATGTATGACTAGAATATTGATTTATCGATACATTTTTTTTTTAATTATTTGGATGAAAGCTTTACTAGACAATTTGTGAGTAATATACTTTATTAGATTTAGACGACTGAGCAAATTTTAGAGTTGTCTAGGATAATAGAGCAAGAGCCATAAAAAAGAGAAAGCTGTTTTACATTTACGGTAACGCGTGGTAGACAACTCGATTGTATTGCTCGATTTTTCTCGAGACAATACCGACTACGTATCGCCGTAAGGGAGAACCGAAAACAAACTATGCTCCTCTGTCTGGCGGAAACGAACCGCGTGTCTATCAATAGAGCGAGCTGCAACTCGATTTGCTTCTTGCTCGAGGCAAATTTGCAGATAGTTGAATGCAACATTAATTTAAATAAGAATATTAATTTTTCTTTATTAATCATGTCATTATTCATTGTATTACTTATTCTAGTAGTTAATGCAGTGTCAATAATAACGAAATCAATTAACGCATTATTGCAAGATAATATTTGAAGCGTAAAATTACATTATCATTGAAATAGGGAAAGAACTCGATTCTATGCTTTGCTAAAATTTGCGGAATCATGAGATGTATGATCTCAAAAAGGATGAATGACTTAAAAAGTTTGGTGACTGATGTTCCCGGTAGACTCGACTATTGAGAAGACTCGGACTGCCAAGCGTTGCAAAACGCAGTCAAGCTACGTTAAGACAACCGACAACAAAAACGACAACGAAAACAAAACTGTCTGCCGCTCTTCAGTCCCCCATGCCGGAAACACATCACGCGGTTACCCATAAAGAGGATCATGGTGAGGTACGTCCAAGAGGAGAGAACGAGTGAGGAGTAGTCCAAGCGCCGGCAGTTACTTACGCTTAGGACAATTTACCTTAATTAATTAACCGGCGTTGCAACGGGATGCTAATTTATGCTCATAGAATGATTCACCGCCACTCCTAGGCGGATTGCGGTTTAGCTTCCTTCTTCGTCCGGCTCTAGTCCGTCGACTACGTGCTCAGGCCGAAATTCGGCCGTCGCATTCTGCCAGACGAGCGAGCCACGCTAATTAGAAGTCACTGCGGAGCGTTTCGAATTGCATCCGAAAATTTGCACGGATCCTGACATTTCACACGTTTAGCTCGCGGGTGATGTCGCACGACACTATGCGTGACTTGTGAAAAGTGTCTCCATTAGTGTCGAAAATCTTGTCACGTGGAAAGATAATACTGAGAAAATATACTTCACTTGGAAAGAAAATACCGAAAGAAAGTAAGATAAAATACAGTAATATTCTAGCAACAATTAACAGAAGATTTCTTAAATTCTGTATTACATAAATCGCTAAATGTGTTATTAGAGTTATAATACAAAAAATACTGAAAAAATTTACTAAGTCCTAATAATATTTCTTTGAATATTAAGTAAATATTTATTTACAATAAATAAATTAAATATCTATTTATTTTTACTTATTAAAGAAATGATAGTTAAATCAAATTAATTATTGTATCAAATAATATTATATGTTTATATTTAGTAAATATTTAAAATCATTCAAATGTTTATTAAAATTTTATACAAAAACAGTTTTTAAAGTAAACAGTTTTATGCTAAAGTGAATTAGAGTTCAAGTTTTGTTTTTAAGAGAGAAATTGTATTCTCTCTTTTCTTTTCTTAATATAATACATTTTAATTGAAGTTAAACGGAATATTTTATAATTGTTTAAAATTTTATATTCTTTTTAGTATAGGATTATATTTTCTTATATTGCCATTAAGTATTTTAATACATTACTTTCTTTCATCCGACTCTCCTCTTTCTTATCTTTCCTTCGCGATATGGCAATTTCGTTTCATCAAACCATTGATAATTGCATCAAATATTTTCTTCACATTCTGAATTACAAATACTATATCATTCTATGTATTTTAATGCTTGAAACGTAAATTTTATTATGTATTATTTTGTCAGTCATTCTACAATTTGAACGGTCTTTAGTAAGCTTAATAATAGCAGTGTTGCTGGTGCCTCATCATGTATGTATTTTATTCTTGCGTATTTTAAGTATAATTCTTTGAATATAATGAAATAAATTAAAAAATATATTAAAATATCATTAAAAATGAACTTAATAATTTTGAAAAATTTTTTGGAAGATGATCATTTCCGTACTATTTTGCCGGAGGAACTTCCTGTTTTTATAGCAAATGATTATAATTGCATAAGCGATTTATAATGACGTGAAAACATTTTCTGTTCTACCGAATTCCATCAACAAAACGAATTTCATGCACTACACCGTAATACCTTCCGATAACAATGAGATGAACGGTGCGCCGCGTGCTTCACGGCTGCAATATTATTTCCGCAGATTTACACGTTAAATTAAACAGGGTAAAGCAACATTGTTGCACTCTCTTGCCGCCTCATGTTATTTTATCTCGTGCCAATCTCGCGGAACAAATCTTTCGGGTACATTCCTGGATTTCTCCGACAGGCTGATTCAGTTTTCGTGTCTGTGTCCGTCTCTGTATATGCGCATGGATGTGTGCGCGACAGGACAAGTTGGGGACTCTCTAATGCCACTGACTTTATTAACAAAGCTGGATAGACGAGCTAACGTAGCTATACACATACGTAACATGCACACGTATATGCTGACTATCGGAAGAGTGTGAGAGAGACATAGAGAATTCGCTTGTCTGCCTGCGCGATATTAAAATCACTTGGACGAGACGCTTTCATATTAAATTTTCGTTTCCACGCAAGCGCCTCTTCGCTCATCCTCTAGACTCTTTGACTTCCGCTTACGAACGCTTTTTATAAACTCATGGTAGGTTGTACGCTGATATAGATTGATACGCTTGCACCGATTTGAAAATAGTGATTCCAATATGGCTTTTAATACTTTTTTTTTTAATTAAATGATTCATTTAGTTCCAAAATGTAAACTAGATTATATACTCTGTTAGAATATATAATATTTGATCATATCAAATCACTTTAGAATTCTCATCGAATTTGATTCGTAAGCATGAATATATCAGCAAAGCGCAACGGTCTACACAAATAGAATGGGTTACATGAAGAGACTTCTATTAACAGAAGGTAAAAGTATAAATATTTGTTTTAAATTAAAAACGTGAAGCACAAACGTACATATCATACATTTTGAATTATCTATTTGTATTTGTTATTATCACAGATACCAATAACTCAACCAAACAATGTCGTATGGATATCGTAGGATTAGCATATAATTTATACATATATTTTATGTTATTAATATTTTCTCGTATTTCCTAATACTTCGTCATACTTTGCACTTTTTCAGAATTATATATTCCATTGTCTTTAATTATATTTTCCGAACACTTAGATGGAACAATAAAACCGCTGTACACCTGTCCCCCCACTTTCCGGAGAGGAAAATGATCTTATTGTTTCATAAATTATACAAGGTACTTACAATATTTTCATAGCGTATTCTGGAGATAAAGAAGTAAAAAATCCTAATACAAAAACGACACTACAATAGATTTTAAATCATAACTAATGAAAGATATCCAATTAATCAAAGATAGCCAATAATATCGCGTAAAATCCACGAGCTCAGTCTTATAGTTACGAGCGCATCGATCTGATTAACAGTTAACATTGAATTTTTTTAATCGTAACTAACATTTATTTATTATTAACAACATTAGCAATTATTATTATTACAATATTATTAAATATACCACAAAATTTTCATTTGAGAAAAAACATAAAAATAATTATAAATAATTATAAATAATTATAAATAATTATAAATAATGAGAATCTTGTTAGTGAATACATAAATATAACTATTGTGAATATATGACTAAATAAAAAATAGAGCCTATAACGGTCGAATCTTTGATGTTTAAATAATTCGGTGTGAATTTAAATACTATATATAAAATTTTGTCAAATTGCGCACTGAATTGATTTCTCGGTCTTGAAACGTCATACCAACAGAATTGTAATACACAATTGTCACAAATTAAATTGACTAGCAATTTAATTTGATAGATATTTTAGAAAGATCTTGATAATGTCAACAAACATATTAAGATCTTTACATAACCTATTGCGAAAAATATTACTTCAAGCCTCAAAAACCACTCCAAGTCAACATACCATCTATAAATTGTTAATTCTCGAAATATCGATTGATTACAGTTCTCTGATTTTGTTGTTTGCAATTCCCGACGAATCCGATTTTGCTTTCTCCCGAACATTACAAACCACCTCTAGGCACCCCGAGTTAGCATACCACCTATAAATTGTTAATTCTCGAAATATCTTTGATTACAGTTCTCAGATTTTGTTGCTTTCTGGTATAGAGCAAAAACATATTGAAAAAATAGTACTATTAAACAATTATCTATAAATAATCAGAATTGCATCGACAGGCGTCAAAATCATACAGCAACAAAATCGCATTCATCGGGAAACGCGAGCAACAAAAGCAGAGAACTGTAATCACTCGAGATATTTTAAGAATTAACAATTTATAGGTGCTGTGCTACTCGAGATGGCTAGAGATTTTCAAAGGTTGGGAATGAAGCAACAATATCGGGAAGTGAGCAACTAATTAGCAACAAATTAGCACAAAAAGAATATCTTATATTTTTGAATCTTTTTTTTATTTTTTTGAATGGCTGTGCTAACTTTCTTATGCAAGCACAGCACATTGTTTTTTCGGAATTGGCTAGAGCAACAAAATCGGGAATAGAGTAACAAATTAGCAACACTAAATTTCTGTGCAACTTTAATTCGATTGTGCAAGTAACTGTGTCAGCTTAATAGACGTCATTAATGAAGATATGTAATGTATATGCCCAAAACGCATTTCTTACGCATAGTTGTTTATGCTTGTCGATCGCAAGAATTACCATATAAACTATTGCTAGCGATAGACACAAACAACTATGCGTAAAAAATGCGTTTTAGGGATTATTATATGTACAGATTCATTAATATGTTTTAGGGATGATTTTATATATATAAATTTATATTGTAAGAAATCGATTAGAATAACGTTTTTATTCGAACATTGAAAATAATCCAATAGAGATCGAAACGTATATTATATTTAATTATTATTTATTTTCACAGAAATATATACATTTAGAATAAATATCCAGTTTGGCTCGTAGCTTCTTCCAATTCAATTTATTATTTATTGTTTTAGTTAAATTAACGAGATATTGAACAGTGGCGACTTATAAGATTAGATAACATAAACTGAGTGTAATGTGATATTAAAATTTAATAGTGTATGCACAGTAAATTCCACAATTCAGAATTAAGTTTATCCTAATCTATCATAACGTATCCATTTTAAGATAACGGATCTATGTTATATATACATTTATCAGTTAATTTTCATAAAATTGATTCATATATGCATTTAGATATATTATGATATATTAATAAAATTATTACGTATCTGTTGTCTCAAAAAAAACATTAATTCATCACTCACCAACCGATGCGCAACAGTGGAGTTAAATCTGCAACGTCGCTACGATGATTCTGTAACAAATAAATTAAAGTTCAAATTAAAACATAGTAAAGAAATAATTATTTAACTTTAAAAAATAATTGCTAT